>NC_084626.1:1918855-1981355 GCF_033978795.1 Nerophis ophidion | reverse complement strand
CTTGTGTTTTGACGCTCGCACCTGCCTCCTAATTTCCGTCTCTATTTAAGCCTGCCCTTTTTGTTCCTTCGGTCTCGCAGTGTAAATTTGCTTTCCATGCAACAGGTGACGTCGTTATCCCGCATTGTGGTAACTACCTTTTTGAACTCGATTAACTTCCACGCTATTTGTGTGTTTATTTTCCTAGCTCGCATGCTAGCATCCTTAGTTCTTTCTAGATCACATACTAGTTCTGTTGGTTTTTGTTGTTAGTGCCTTTGTTTAAGTATTTTTGGTTCTTAGTCTGTTTTATAGTACAAATAAATCTTCATTCCTACCTTCACGTTGTGTTCCATTCCGACTGATTCCTCGAGAGAACAAACACGCACCACGATGCCAGTTAAGCGTCACAAATTTCCCTTATTAAAGTTTGTCTAATAAGGTCTAATAAGTCTAATATAAAAGTAGATAAAATTGTATTTCTCATTTCCTTATTGAAATTTTTCACTATTGTACTGCGTTTGAAATGTAAATAACGTTATCCTAAATAAATAAACTGACCCCCAAAAATACATGGACTCATATTTTGTATGCAAAAATAAACATTGAACATCCTAAAGTGCTTTTTTGGGGGGAAAAAAATAGATTGGACGTTGTCTTTTTGTTTGTGCTCACGGAATTCCCGCCTGTTCCGTAGTGTTGATGGGCTCATATTGCCCATCTAATTTGAAGCTGAAATATTACAGGACATTTGGCTTTGCGTTCATATTTTTTCCCTATTTTTTGTTATTTTGCAGAACTTCCCACTGACGAGTCGCGAGGCTCTGTGTTCATACTTGACTTTCTGTTCTCACATGCATAAGATTGTGGATGACTGAAAAGAGGGCTCACTGCGTTCAGGTCATTCTACTATTAAATAAGCGATGGACTGAGTGAGACATCTTTCTCCTGGTTTGAAGCAAGAGACAAATAAACGCGAGGCTTATAATTTCTGATTGCCGAACATGTCTGTCGCTCAAATGGCGGTGACGACGGAGAATACAAGAAACCTCAACCTCTTGCAATTACGTAACCGCACTAATTAATATCTCAATGTCGATTAATCGTACAGCCCTAAAAGGTGGACATTTCGGTTTTTTCAACTATTAACAATAAAATTACAAATGTTCTAAAAAGCCTACTTGGATTTGGCAATAAGGGTCTTGATCCGTTCCAGTTTTTTCTGCTTTTCCTTTTCCTCCTCGGGGCTCAGAGGTGCGTCGTCTTCCATTTCCAGGTAGCGCTCTGGGATCAGAACCTTGTCAGGAGCCATCAGCTAAAAGGACAGAAGAATATTTGTCATTCAAAACTATTTTGGTAGCAGGTGCCGAGCATTTGTGTCAAGATATTATCAACTGCCATATTTCTCGGACCATAGGGCGCACCGGATTATAAGGCGCACTGCCGATGGATGGTCTATTTTTTATCTTGTTGTATATATAAAGTGCACCAGATTATAAGGCGCATTAAAATATATATTTTTTTCTAAATGTAAAATACTTCCTTGTGGTCTACATAACATGTAATGGTGGTTCTATGGTCAAAATGTTGCATAGATTTTACAGATAATCTTCAAGTCGATTTCTGACGCGGTGTAGCGTGCAAGTACGGGAGTGGAAGAACTGTCAAAAGATGGCGCTTACTGGCTAAATGGCTATGATTGCGGATGAAGGCTGCAGCAGAAAAGGTTCCTGTCCATGCCACTGGACCCTGACCCGATTTCTGTCAAGGATCGTGTGGTGACTGTCTGTCACGCACAGGCATCCTCTATAAAGGGATACACCCCTACCAGGAAGATCGTCATACTCGTTCGAGTGACCGCCGATGATAATTATTATGGTGTGTTTAAAATGACCTAAAAATGCGTTGATCCGCAATAGTATGCAAAACCAAATTTTCTTACCAATTGGTACCTGCTGATGTTTATTTCGGATCTGCATAAGTCCCAAATATTTGAACGATTCCGCCATTGTAGTACGTGCCGTAGTCAATAAGTTTCTTTCACCCTATCTTCTTGTTGTGGGGCATTCATCCTCAGCGGTTGACATTTTTAATATAAAGTAGCGTAAACGTCTAACTTATACCTTAGTAGACTCGCTATGGAAGTGCTAAAATCTACGACGAAAGAAGACGCTGCTGAAGTGGATAAAAACCCACCCACCGAACGGAGTACCTGAAGAGACGGTCAGAAAACTTGAGATCACACCACGGTCTGTAAAACTTAATATATGCAATATTTTGACCAAATAACCACCATTACATGTTATGTAAACCACAATGAAGTGTTTTAAATGTAGAAAAATCATAATATGACCCGGTCATCGACAGTGTGCCTTATAGTCCGCAAAATACGGTACGCTCATTTTAGACTGCCCATACTAAATGACATGGATATTTCCCTTAAATTCAAGTGTATTGAATAAGAACGTGAAATGCACTAAATTAGTAAGTAAAGACTAACTGAGTAAGTTCTTACCTCTTTGCTGATGTCTAGGTCGTAGTGTTCTGGTTCAACCTGTAACCGCCTTAATCGGGCAATTTCCTCGCGAGGTGACTCCAGCCCCTGGCCTCGGACCGCTGACTCCAAATCCTTGATGTCAATCTCATGAGCTGTTACCCGCCTACGAATCTGAGCACATTCATATTATTAATAAAACAGTTTAATTGTATTTTTGATTAAAGTGTATAACCCAACCGAACGATGCAATTCCAATGTTCCTGTTTTTTACTAAAATGTAAGACTGCAAATGTGTGTATATATATATATATATATATATGTATGTATGTGTGGGAAAAATCACAAGACTACTTCATCTCTACAGAACTGTTTCATGAGGAGTTCCCTCTATCATCAGGATATTTTAATGGAAGCATATAGGGCACAGAGTGGGTGGGTACAGGCAGGCGTAGGGGCCTGTTTCCTAGGAGGTGTTTCCGTCTGTAGCGGCATGTTGAAATGATTTCACTCCGCTTGTTGAGGGATGACAGGTCTGGATGATATGTAATAAACAGTTTCTCTTTCAAGCAAAGGTTGCATCTTTTATTACCACTGTTGTAAGGTGTGCTGGATGCAAGAATTTGCCATGCTATTGAATAGTCAACATTATTGTCTTTGAGGTTCCAAATGTGCTTGCTGAGTTCTGTAGAATTTCGCAAAGTCCGGTTTCTAAAGGAGGCCTTGTGATTATTCCTTCTGGCTTGAAACGTTCCTTCGGTTAATCCTACGTACGTGTCGGATGTGCTAATGTCCTTGCGTGTTACCTTTGCTTGGTAAACGACTTCATCCAGACCTGTCATCCCTCAACAAGCACAGTAAAATTATTGCAACATGCCGCCACAGACGGAAACACCTCCTAGGTAACACATGAGCCAATCACCACGGCCCTACGCCTGCCTGTAACCACCCACTCTGTGCCCTATTTAAACCATTGTATGTGAATGCTTCCATTAAAATCTCCTGATGATAGAGGGAACCCCTCATGAAATAGTTCTGTAGAGATGAAGTAGTCTTGTGATTTTTCCCACACATACATATTGCGCTCTACCACAGTATCGAACCCTATTCTCTGGATAATCCAATCAAAACAGATATATATATATATGTATATATATATATATATATATATATATATATATATATATATATATATATATATATATATATATATGTGTGTATGTATATATATGTATGTATACAGTATACTAAATTTATTATAGTCTTTAAAGTTTAGGGACATTTGGGACAACATGAGATTCTTTTTGGACAAGTAACCTGGTCATTCATACCACTCTGTAGCTAGCCGGAGATTGTCCGCCAGAAAGATTCAGACTCCTCCTCTTGTCCCGCATAGAGCTGCTCTGGTGGCGACGAATTCGTTCATTTTGTTCCTCCACGCTCATCTTAGACCTAACATCCGCTGGAAACACAGCACTCTTTGGACGTTCCTATGACAGAATGCACAGCCAAGACACATCTTCATTCAAATTACCATACTTTATGGACTATAAGCCACATATTTTTTTTTAGTCACTTAAACTCATTAGAGAGTTAGCTTCCGCAGCTAGTGGGTCCATGAAGCTGACTTCTGTTTTGTTTGATCAGCCGTTTTACTGCCATGTGACAGAACCGTTTGGAAACAATTAAGGTATGTAAATAAACATTTACAAAATATTTTCTACCAGTATATAGCTATGGTTTATAGTCTGATTCGGCCAATATATGTAAACATATCTATTTCCTCTAAAATTAGGTGGGTGCGGCTTAAATACCGGCACATTCTATAGCCTGTAAAATACGAAAAATAAAATATATTATGATTGGCTCACAATCTCACAGAGCTATACATTTTCTGGAACATTTTTGAACACCACAGCATTTCCAAAAACTTATGACCCCAACACCCCCAACCAGATATATGTTCAAAAAACGTTTACTAATTGCAAGCAGCTAAATCTGGTGTGTATTGAGATTGTCCGTGCATGCTGGATAACTTGAAGGCCTTGATAACAGTAGTCAAGTGAGCAACTGATTGCAGTGTTTAGAAACTAAAAATACTGTATTTGTGCTATTTGGAGTCACTTTTAACATTATTTATAATACATGGTGGGATCGAAATAAATCAAAACCATATCCAACCTCCATAAATGTGTCGTTCATAACAACCTCCTGTATTCCGTATTAGAACATGTATGTTAATTGAAAATATGAGTGCAACAGGACGGAAACGCTCCATAAAACATTTGGTTGAATATTTCTCAGCAAGTTTGTGATGACATTAGAAATATTTGCAAAATGTGATGAATGAAAACTTCTATCCTCTAAGAATTATCAAAATTCGGTGGCACCTAAGTTTTTGTTAGTATTCTGTTCCAAAAGGTCCGACAAAGACAAAGTCAAACAAAAACCGAAACAATTTTTTCGTAAATATGTATTTTTTTAAGTATCCGGGGCCAAGCAGACACCAACTTTGTACTTTGCGACAAGTTCTTTCTTAAATTCAATAGTGGGGTTACAGTCGTACTAAAAAAAAATATGGGTAATGATACGCAGGCTATGGGATTAGTTTGTTATCACGTATAATGTTTAGCTGTGTGATACAAAAACCAGGACAATAAAAAAATCTCAGCAAAAATGTAATTGTACAATAAATGAGTCAAACAAAAACCGAGGCAAGTTTTTCCGTGAAAATTAAAAATAAAATCATCTGGGACAAGTCACCACCTTTGTACTTTGGGACAAATTTCCATCGTGTTTTTCTTTTTTTGCCCAATGGTGACTTATTTCGCAGTCATACTCTAACAACAATAGTACAGAGACATGCTGGGATTCTGTCTTTGGGCATTTGATTTTGGGGAATGATACGCAGCCAATGGGATTAGTTTGTTATAACGTGCAATGTTTAGCTGTGTGATAACCAAGGCGGTATACAAAAACCAGGACAATAAATTGGCAAAAATCTCAGCAAAAATGTAATTGTACAATAAATGAGTCCAACAAAAATCGAAGCTAGTTTTTCTGTGGAAATTTTTAAAAAATCATTCAGGGCTAAGCAGACACCACTTTTGTACTTTTGCGACAAGTTATATCTTAATGTTAATCGTGTTTTTTTATTTTTGCAAAAATCTCAGCAAAAATGTAATTGTACAATAAATGAGTCAAACAAAAACCAAAGCAAGTTTTTTGTGAAAAAAAAATATATATATCCAGGGCTAAGCAGACATCACCTTTGTACTTTGCGACAAGTACTTTCTTAATTTCAATTGTGTTTTTTATTTTTGCAAAAATCTCTGCAAAAATGTAATCGTACAATAAATGAGTCAAACAAAAACCGAAGCAAGGTTTTCCGTGAAAATTAAAAAAAAAATCATCCAGGGCTAAGCAGACACCACTTTTGTACTTTGCGACAAGTTCTTTCCTAATTTCAATTGTGTTTTTTATTTTTGAAAAAATCTCAGCAAAAATGTAATTGCACAGTAAACGAGTCTAACAAACACCGAAGCAAGTTTTTCAGTGAAAATTTAAAAAAAAATAATCCAGGGCTCAGCAGACACCACTTTTGTACTTTGCGACAAGTTCTATCTTAATGTTAATCGTGTTTTTTTATTTTTGCAAAAATCTCAGCAAAAATGTAATTGTACAATAAATGAGTCAAACAAAAACCAAAGCAAGTTTTTCGGTAAAAAATAAAAAAACAAATCTTCCAGGGCTAAGCAGACACCATTCTTGTACTTTGCGACAAATTCTTTCTTAATTTTAATCGGGTTTTTTATTTTTGCAAAAATCTCAGCAAAAATGTATTTGTACAATAAATGAGTTAAACAAAAACCGAAGAAAGATTTTCCGTGAAAAAAAATAATAATTATCCATGGCTAAGCAGACACCACTTTTGTACTTTGCGACAAGTCCTTTCTTACTTTAAATCGTGTTTTTTTATTTTTGCAAAAATCTCAGCAAAAATGTAATTGCACAACAAATGAGTCAAACAAAAACCAAAGCAAGTTTTTCCGTGAAAAAAAAAATATATATATATCCAGGGCTAAGCAGACACCACCTTTGTACTTTGCGACAAGTTCTTTCTTAATTTCAATTGTGTTTTTTATTTTTGCAAAAATCTCAGCAAAAATTTAATTGTACAATAAATGAGTCAAACAAAAACCGAAGCAAGTTTTTCCGAGAAAATTGAAAAAAAAATCATCCAGTGCCCAGCAGACACCACTTTTGTACTTTGCGACAAGTTCTTTCTGAATGTTAATTGTGTTTTTTTTGTTTTTTTTTTGCAAAAATCTCAGCAAAAATTTAATTGTACAACAAATAAGTCCAACAAAAATCGAAGCAAGTATTTCTGTGAAAATTAAAAAAAAATCATCCAGGGCTAAGCAGACACCACTTTTGTACTTTGCGACAAGTTCTTTCTTAATTTCAATCGTGCTTTTAATTTTTGCAAAAATCTCAGCAAAAATGTAATTGTACAATAAATAAGTAAAACAAAAACTGAAGCAAGTTTTTCCGTGAAAATTAAAAAAAAAATCATCCAGTGCTAAGCAGACACCACATTTGTACTTTGCGACAAGTTATTTCTTAATGTTAATCGTGTTTTTTTTATTTTTGCAAAAATCTCAGCAAAAATTTAATTGTACAACAAATAAGTCCAACAAAAATCGAAGCAAGTGTTTCTGTGAAAATTTAAAAAAAATCATCCAGGGCTAAGCAGACACCACTTTTGTAATTTGCAACAAGTTCTTTCTTAATTTCAATCGTGTTTTTAATTTTTGCAAAAATCTCAGCAAAAATGTAATTGTACAATAAATGAGTCAAACATAAATCTAAGCTAATTTTTCCGTGAATTTTTTTTAAAAATCATCCAGGGCCAAGCAGACACCACCCTTGTGCTTTACGACGAGTTATTTCTTCATTTATTTCGTGTTTTTTGTTTTTTGCAAAAATGTAACTGTACAACAAATGAGTCACACGAAAACCGAGGCACCACTGGACTGGTTGCCTTATTTCCCTTGGTGTATCTGTCAGGGTCAATTTATATTTGGATGAATGAAGTAAAACTCAAAACACTGCTACAGTATAAAAACTAATAGATAACCCCATTAACAATTTCATTTGGCCTTAATATTTGAACCCTCGATTGTGAGTCAAGTATTCACGTCTGTACAAAAACTACTGAAGCATCATCAAGAATTATCGTTAACTGCAAGAGTATTTGGTCATGTAGGTATCGTATTTTTTTTCTAATTTAACCCAAAAAACAACATTTATTTGACAACACATTGCTTCTGCTTGCCGGTTGTCAGAAAAATTGTATGGAAACAGACGAAAACTGTCTTTGTTCCGCTGCGTTATCTATTTTGATCCAAGATCTGCTCAAGCTTGATCCAGGACACGTCCAAGCCCGTGGCATATTTTTCTTTTGTGTTAATGTAACCGAAAACAATGGCTGTTTACAAACGTACATACCCACCATTCCTTTCGGAACAGCTGTTGTTATGTAAACAAATACAATGTCTGGGCGTCTCTCCTCAAATTGAGCCAAATTTAATTAAACAAATACACTGTCTGGGCGTCTCTCCTCAAATTGAGCCAAATGTAATTATGTCTCTGTTTAATTCATTGCTTCTTGTCTCGTTTAATAAATGTCATCAGCGTTTGAACCTGACACTGGTGTTTTGTTTTTTTTGTCGACATACCCTAGAAATCCCGTTCGAGACGCCGCCGTGATTCCAGGGCACTCTGTGCGAGTCTTCAGCGGGCGACTTGGTTCTTGGAGGCACAATCCCAACTGATTGCAGATCAGGTCAACACCATGGGAATGAAGAGGGAGATTAAAATGAAAGTTGCTAATCATTCTTGGCAAGAACAAAAATAGTTCTTAATTAGATCAGAGGGTTTCTTTCATCTACTATTCAAATGTCATAGGGCATGTTATAATCCCATGTCCCATGGGACTCTGTACCGACAACTGGATTATGTCCATCAGCTGAGTTAGTATGGTTATCACATGAACACTTCAATTGAACTTTTGTTGTTCTACCTTTATTCATGGTGGATTGCCGATCTGGGCCCGGTTCCAGCATGTCACTGATATTATTGGGCTCTCCAAACCTAGCCTGGAAGACAGAGGGGACGGATAAACTCAAACCAACATGTGTTGTGGAACATAACATATCTGGTCGTAATTTTTTAACAATGGATGTCACGGTCTTGATTTTGAGTTAGTATGTTAACGTTTTTATTCAAGGTGTGCCGTTTTAAGCACCTCACGATTTGATTTGATTAGTAAACGTTTAGAAAGATTATCACGATTATCGATGCATATTTTTCCCCATACAGGATTCCCTTTTTAAAGTTAATACCTATTTTAACCAAAATTATCTGCTGTTTTTGCAGTTTGCAGTATTTACTTGACAATGATTTAGAAAAAAAAGCAGCCTTTTAAGGGTTAAAGACCTACTGAAATGAGATTTTCTTATTTAAACGAGGATAGCAGGTCCATTCTCTGTGTCATACTTGATCATTTCGCGATTTTGCCATATTTTTGCTTAAAAGATTTAGTAGAGAACATCGACGATAAAGTTCGCAACTTTTGGTCGCTAATAAAAAAGCCTTGCCTGTACCGGAAGTAGCAGACGATGTGCGTGTGACGTCACGGGTTGTGGAGCTCCTCAAATCCTCACATTGTTTATAATCATGGCCATCAGCAGCAAGAGCGATTCGGATCGAGAAAGAGACGATTTCCTCATTATTTTGAGCGAGGATGAAAGATTCGTGGATGAGGAAAGTGAGAGTGAAAGACTAGAAAAAGAAACAAAAAAAAATAGACGGCAGAGCGATTCAGATGATATTAGACAAATTTATTAGGATAATTCTGGAAAATCCCTTATCTGCTTTTTGTGTTACCAGTGTTTTAGTGAGATTATATGGTCGTACCTGTACAACCTGAAAGTCGAAAGGGTGTGGCCATGGGTGTGCTGACCGCCAGTGTCTCCAAGGGAAGCCACTTTTCTCGATGAGGCGAAGGCAGCTGATGCTTCCTCCAAGGGAAGCATCCGACGGTCGGAGTGGCCGGTCGGAGGAGGCAAGAGAGTCTGCAGCTGCCTCTTTGACAGCTGCAGGAGGAACGACGCAAGCTCTCCGCTCATGTCAACGGTAAGAGCCGACTTATTACCACTATTTTCTCACCGAAACCTGACGGTCGACATGTGGTAGAGAACCATGTCCGCTTGACAGCTTCACCTTCGGGAATGTAAAGAAGGAAACACCGGCTGTGTTTTTGTTGCTAAAGGCGGCCGCAATACACCGCTTCCCACCTACAGCTTTCTTCTTTGACGTCTCCATTATTTGTTGAACAAATTGCAAAAGATTCAGCAACACAGATGTCCAGAATACTGTGAAATTATGCGATTAAAGCTGGAACAAAATGTCCGCGACAATCCGAGACGTTTTCAACATGATACTTTGCGCGAAATTTAAAATTGCAATTTAGTCAACTAAAAAGGCCGTATTGGCATGTGTTGCAATGTTAATATTTCATCATTGATATATACAGGTGCTGGTCATATTATTAGAATATCATGAAAAAGTAGATTTATTTCATTAATTCCATTTAGAAAGTCAAACTTGTAGAATGTATACATTCATTCCAAACAGACTGATACATTTCAAGTGTTTTTTGCCAAAAAGGAGATGATTATAGCTGACAACCAATGAAAACCCTAAATTCAACATCTCAGAAAATTTGAATATGGTGAAAAGGTCAGATATTGAAGACACCTGGCGCCACGCTCTAATTAGATAACTAACTCAAAACACCTGGAAAAGCCTTTAAAAGGTCTCTCGTTTTGATTCTCATTGACACACAATCATGGGGAAGACTGCTGACTTGACAACTGTCCAAAAGATGACCATTGATACTTTAAAGAAGGAGGGCAAGACACAAAAGGTCATTGCCAATGAGGTTGGATGTTCCCAGAGCTCTGTGTCCAAGCACATTAATAGAGAGGCGAAGGGAAGACAAAGATGAGGTAGAAAAAAGTGTACAAGCAAGAGGGATAACCGCACCCTGGAGAGGATTGTCAAACAAAACCGATTCAGAAATGTGGGGGAGATCCACAAAGAGTGGACTGCAACTGGAGTCAGTGCTTCAAGAACCACCACTCACCGACGTACGTAAGATATGGGCTTCAGCTGTCGCATTCCTTGTGTAAAGACACTCTTGCAAAAGAGACAACGTCAAAAGCGTCTCGCCTGGGCTCAAGACAAAAAGGACTGGACTGCTGCTGAGTGGTCCAAAGTTATGTTTTCAGATGAAAGTAAATTTTGTATCTCCTTTGGAAATCAAGGTCCCAGAGTCTGGAGGAAGACAGGAGAGGCACAGAATCCACGTTCCCTGAAGTCCAGTGTCAGATTTCCACAATCGGTAATGGCCTGGGGTGCCATGTCATCTGCTGGTGTTGGTCCACTGTGTTTCCTGAGGTCTAGGGTCAAAGCAGCAGTCTACCAGGAAGTTTTACAACACTTTATGCTGCCTGCCGCGGACCAATTTTATGGAGGTGAATATTTCATTTTCCAACATGACTTGGCACCTGCACACAGTGCCAAATCTACCAGGACCTGGTTTAAGGACCATGGTATCCCTGTTCTTGATTGGCCTGCAAACTCACCTGACCTTAACCCCAGAGAAAAGCTATGGGGTATTGTGAAGCGGAAGATGCGAGAAGCCAGACCCACCAATGCTGAAGAGCTGAAGGCCACTATTAAAGCAACCTGGGCTCTCATAACACCTGAGGAGTGCAACAGACTGGTGGACTCCATGCCACGCCGTATCGCTGCAGCAATTCAGGCAAAAGGAGCTGCAACTAAGTACTGATTGCCATACATGCTGAAACTTTCCATGTTCATACTTTTAGTTGGCCCACATTAAAAAAAAAAATGTTTTGGTACTATTTGTAACTAATATTCTAATTTTCTGAGATACTGAATTTGGGATTTTCGGTAATAGTCAGTACTAATCATCAAAATTTAAAGAAATAAACATTTCAAATATATCACTATGTGTGTGTAATGAATTGATATAA
The DNA here is from genome assembly GCF_033978795.1 of Nerophis ophidion. NCBI lineage: Eukaryota > Metazoa > Chordata > Actinopteri > Syngnathiformes > Syngnathidae > Nerophis > Nerophis ophidion. The sequence continues at coordinate 1,969,754 of NC_084626.1, read as the reverse complement.
TATGTAAGTTTCACGTTCTGAATATAATTACTGAAATAAATCAACTTTTTCATGATATTCTAATAATATGAACATCACCTGTAAACTATCAGACTGCATGGTCGGTAGTAGTGGGTTTTAGTAGGCCTTAAAATGCACCGAAAAATAGACACTTTTGTACACTGTAGAGAGGCTTCAATACCCAGCAGTGTGCAAGTGTTTTTCTGTATAATATCTCCAGCCGTGTCCATGTGGTAACATAAATTACGATATTTTGAGAGGTGAAGTTGGACTAAGTAGGACTAGGTGAGAAACGCACGGCCCGCCACTGGTCTCAAAGGAGCCGGGACCAAACATTGGTGTTTTTCTGGTAACCGTGAATTTTAAATATATTTACTTTTTTCACAAAAGGACGCGCAATATTTTGTAAAGGTATAGCAACTTTTAAAGGCATGACAATGTCTCCAGCATGACACTTACCTAAGTTCTAAATGCAAAAAAAAAAAAAAATCAAATAAAATAATGTTAATTTGTACAGGCCAGGGGTCGGCAACCCAAAATGTTGAAAGAGCCATATTGGACCAGAAATACAAAAACAAATCTGTCTGGAGCCACAAAAAATTAAAAGCCATATTACATAGAGATAGTTTGTCATGAGATATAAGTTGAATTATGAGGACTTAAAGGAAACTAAATGAGCTCAAATATAGCTACAAATGAGGCATAGTAATGCAATATGAACATATAGCTAGCCTAAATAGCATGTTAGCATCGATTAGCTTGCAGTCAAGCACTGACTAAATATGTCTGATTAGCACTCCACATAAGTCAATAACATCAACAAAACTCACCTTTGTGCATTCTCGCACAACGTTATAAGTTTGGTGGACGAAATCAGACAGAAAGAGAAGTGGCATAAATCACATCGGAGAAAGTTATGCATGTAAACAAACTAAGGGTGAGTTCAAGGACCGCCAAAATTAGTAGGACAAAACAGCGCTCGCCAAATACTCGAATCAGTGAAGCATATAAACAGTGTGCTTTAGAGCAATTAGGGAGGATTGGGTCGTGTTTGTCCTCCTACAGAAACCAAATTAAAACAAAAAATATATTTTTTTCCCCTCATTTCGATTTTTAATATATTTTTCAAAAACCTCCAGAGAGCCACTGGGGCGGCGCTAAAGAGCCGCATGCGGCTCCAGAGCCGCGGGTTGCCGACCCCTGGTATTGGCTAATCTTCCACTTCCATATATGACTAAAATATGAAGCAATGGGTTAAAACGGGGGTCAGCAACCCACGGCTCTACAGCCGGATAGCGCCGCCCTAGTGGCTCCATGCACCTCATTCAGAGATGTGAGAAATGGAAAAGATGGTGAAAAAAAAAAAAATGTTTTAATATAATTTCTATAAGAGAACAAACATGACACAAACATTCCTAATTGTTAGGAATCCCATTGTTTATGTTATACATGCTTCACTGATGAGAGTATTTGGCAAGCACTGTTTTATCCTACTAATTTTTGAGATCCTTGAACTCATCGTAGTTTGTTTACATGTACAACTTTCAGAAAGACGTGTTTTATGCCACTACTCCTTTGTCTCATTTTGTCCACCAAATGTTTTATGCTGTGCGTGAATACGGAAAACTGAGATTTGTTAATTTTATTGATTTTCTGGAGTGCTTATCAGGAATATTTGGTCAAACCATTACTGCTTTACCATTACATACCATTACATATTCTGTTTGTGTTCCATCTTTGTATTGGGTTCTGTTGGTGTTGCCTTCCTTAGTTCCTGGTGGCACTTCCTGTTTGTTTCCATTGCCATAGTCACGCATTAGTGTCACCTGCCTCTTGCTTTTTACACACACCTGCCTCGTAATTACTCTCCTTGTTTAAGCCTGCCTTTTTTGTTGATTCGTCCTCGCATCCTAGTAGTTTCTGTTCCATGCAACAGGTGACGACGCTGATTCCCGATTGTGGTAGAGAACTGTTTTTTGTACTTGCTAGCTTCCGCACTATGCTTCTTTTGTTTGTTCCCTAGCTCACATGCTCACATTACTGCTGTCATAATCCGCTGCTCGGATCATGTCATATTCTGTTTGTGTTCCATCTTCGTATTGTGTTCTGTTGGTGTTGACTTCCTTAGTTCCTGGTGGCACTTCCTGTTTTTTTCCATTGCCATAGTCACGCATTAGTGTCACCTGCCTCTTGCTTTTAACACACACCTGCCTCGTAACTACTCTCCTTGTTTAAGCCTGCCTTTTCTGTTGATTCGTCTTCGCATCCTAGTACTTTCTGTTCCATGCAACAGGTGACGACGCTGAATCCCGATTGTGGTAAAGAACTGTTTTTTGTACTTGCTAGCTTCCGCGCTATGCTTCTTTTGTTTGTTCCCCAGCTCACATGCTAGCGCTGTTAGGTTTTTCTAGCTCCCATGCTAGTTCTGTTTGTTTTGCCTTTAGTGCCTTGTGCAAGTTTTTCTGTTTCGTAGTCTGTTCTAGTTTTAAATAAATAATAATTCCTTACCTTCACGCTGTGTCCAAGTCCGACTGCATCATGGGAGAACGCACCCGCATCACCACGATGCCAGTTAACCGTCGCAACTGCAAGGTAACCGATGCTAACATGCTATTTGGGCGAGCTATATATACATATTGCATTATGATGCCTCATTTGTAGATATACTTGAGCTCATTTAATTTCCTTTACTTATGTCCTGTGTGTATTTAATTTATATTTGCATGTCTAATGACACATTATCTAGATGCAATAATGGCTGCATTTCTCATAGTTGTTTGTGTGCCATGTTGTTCCAGACCACAGCAAACGTTATCCAGCTTGCAAAGATTGTAATAAAGAGCCAGTAATTTCCAGAAGTTATCTCATCCTGGGAGTAGCCTCCATTTTACTAATGATTTCCAATGTTGCAAAAATGTGTAGAATACAAATCAAAATGCATTTCTGTCATTGAAGATTTGCGTCAGCCTTTGATAGTAGGCTAATATTTTAATATATATTTTTTGCAGCTCCATCCATCCATCCATCTTTTTCCGCTTATCCGAGGTCGGATCGCGGGGGCAACAGCCTAAGCAGGAAAACCCAGACTTCCCTTTCCCCAGCCACTTCGTCTAGCTCTTCCCGGGGGATCCCGAGGCGTTCCCAGGCCAGCCGGGAGACATAGTCTTCCCAACGTGTCCTGGGTCTTCCCCGTGGCCTCCTACCAGTTGGACGTGCCCTAAACACCTCCCTAGGGAGGCGTTCGGGTGGCATCCTGACCAGATGCCCGAACCACCTCATCTGGCTCCTCTCGATGTGGAGGAGCAGCGGCTTTACTTTGAGTTCCTCCCGGATGGCAGAGCTTCTCACCCTATCTCTAAGGGAGAGCCCCGCCACACGGCGGAGGAAACTCATTTCGGCCGCTTTTACCCTTGATCTTATCCTTTCGGTCATGACCCAAAGCTCATGACCATAGGTGAGGATGGGAACGTAGATCGACCGGTAAATTGAGAGCTTTGCCTTCCGGCTCAGCTCCTTCTTCACCACAACGGATCGGTACAACGTCCGCATTACTGAAGACGCCGCACCGATCCGCCTGTCGATCTCACGATCCACTCTTCCCTCAATCGTGAATAAGACTCCTAGGTACTTGAACTCCTCCACTTGGGGCAGGGTCTCCTCCCCAACCCGGAGATGGCACTCCACCCTTTTCCGGGCGAGAACCATGGACTCGGACTTGGAGGTGCTGATTCTCATTCCGGTCGCTTCACACTCGGCTGCAAACCGATCCAGCGAGAGCTGAAGATCCCGGTCAGATGAAGCCATCAGGACCACATCATCTGCAAAAAGCAGAGACCTAATCCTGCAGAGACCTAATTTTTGCAATTTTATTTTTTGTATTTTTGGTCCAATAAGGCTCTTTCAACGTTTTGGGTTGCCGACCCCTGGGTTCTAACGACCATAACATGCAAAACTGTAACGGATGGATTTGCTATTGTGACCTATGAAGTTATGAGTGAAACTGGACAGATGAAGGTAAGACAGGGGCAGAAACACCGAAATACCTTTCTGATGTGAGAATCTTCACCATCAAAGTACCCATCCTCGATGCCCAAGCTTCGTAGCCAGGTGGTGCTGTCAAGGGGCAAGGGGGGGATAGAAGGGGGGAAGGTATTGGAAGGTTCCAAAGGGAAATAGGACTTAGGGAGGGGCGGCCTTGGGGGTACGCTCTCCTAGATCACCAGAATGCCAGCAGACAGCAAGAGCATAAAAGGAAGGGAGAAATAGAAAGGGTTGAAGGAAGACAGTTTTGCGCATCAGGGGGAGCCATGACAAGCATTGCAATGCAGAGCAGAAAAGGATCCTGGGATTGAATCTGGAAAGGGTGTCTTGTTCCAAGGGGTGAATAGCCACAAACCTGACTCTTCGTATAATTCTCACAAGCTCCTTATTGTATTCTTTAACCATTCATTAAGGAATTATTATTCCGAGAAATCAATGTCCTATCCGGTGTACTGCAATCGGTATGTACTGTGTACCTAAAGTTACCTTGAGTGTTGTTTTTTTTATTATATAAATTATTCTTTAGGTTGAGTGTTATGTTCAGCCAATAAGTGGCAATTCCCAATAAAAAAAGCTAGAGCTTAATCGAAAGAACCACATTTAGAACGAGAGAATAGTTACAGGTGAGTCTGCATAAACACCTTATCTGAATGACTATTCGTTGAATCAGATTGTGTTACCGCACAAATCCTCGGATCTGTGTGGAGTTGCCCGTGTTCGTAGGGTATATCGGGCGTCTTGACTTCGACAGTAGCATTACCGGTTGAACGGGGCGGTGGCTGGCCGTGTTCAGTTTCAGTTTTACTCCTACAATAGGAAACTGAGGTTGGATAAAGGTCTGAACTGTGGCATGATGTCAACACGTTTGTTTGAAAGATGTCCTGGAAAAGCAGGATGTGGGATTTGGGCATAGAAAAACGGTGGTTGTATGAAATGTTTCTGTGCGCATCGGGATATTCGACTGACAGAGAAGATTGGTGGATGGAGTCGGGGAATACGTCTTTTCTGAGGCCAACCGCTTGGCTGCAAAAATTTGAGGTTAACCACCCAAAGTCTTGTAACTGCCTGTGGGTTTGGACCATGTCTGCATGCTGATTAGTATGAGAACTCTGGCATTGTACTTGCAGAAAGTCAATATCTCTTGCTTTGATAGGGTTTATAAACTTGTTCAAGCCTGTGTTGTTTCTGCAAACCATGCCATGGTCTGTTTCCTCAATCACAGTATCCAGTCTACCCAAAGACTCATTCAGACCTTGGGAAGCTACGACCGGCCGATGAAAGGCGTCTTGGTTTTCACAACAAACGCTATTTGTCATTTGAGCCGGCTCTCTATAACTGTTGGGTCTTGGTTGAGGTCTAAGATCAATGTTGTCTTGGGCCATTACACATGATTTGGGGCGAGGTTTAGGAATAGGCTTGGTTGTAGTGTGTGAGAATGGGCTTGTGCTACCTGTTGAAAACGGGTTGGCCCCTTGCTGGGTATGTCCGGTGCTTACCTCCGGGCCCAGCTGTTTAGAGGGGGAGACCTGGGAGCCGGGCACTGGGGAGTAAGGGCTGAGAGGACTGGTGAGGCTTACTGAGCTGAGGGGACTGGCTGGACTATTGGTGCTAAAGGAGCCCATAGCACCACTGGCCACTGCAAAACAACAGAACGATGCGAGAAGGAGGTTATGGAGACTCTCGCATATGTAATGAACATGATCCTTTTCAGACAATACCTCTGCTGTGCTTGGCTGTGTCAGTGCCTCTGGATGAGTGATTCTTATGCAGGCCTTCTAATACGTCCTGGACTCTCCAAAACTCTTTCTGTATGTGCCTTCGGACCAATTCGCTCTACAAAAAATGTGAAGCATTTAATACTGTCCAGTAACCAAATACTGCATTACCATTTTTATTGAGTTTATACTAAATTGCACTTAAAGGCCTACTGAAACCCATTACTACCGACCACGAAGTCTGATAGTTTATATATCAATGATGAAATATTAACATTGCAACACATGCCAATACGGCCGGGTTAGTTTACTAAATTACAATTTTAAATTTCCCGCGAGGTATCTTGTTGAAAACGTTGCGGAATGATGAGGCGTGCTTGTGACGTTATTGGTTGGAGCGGACATTTCAGCCCAGCACCACTCACGGCCAAAAGTCGTCTCTTTTCATCGCATAATTACACAGTAATTTGGACATCTGCGTTGCTGAATCTTTTGCAATGTGTTCAATTAATAATGGAGACGTCAAAGAAGAATGCTGTTGGTGGAAAGCGGTGGATTGCAGCTGCCTTTAGCAACCGTTTCTTTGTTTGTTGTGAAGCTTTAACACAGAGCTGTCTAGCGAACATGTTTCTCTACCACATATCAACCAATTTTGATATTAAGTCGGCTCTTACCCTTAGACTTCAGCGGATTATGCGACCTCCTTCTGCAGCTGTCAAAAAGGCAGCTGTGATCTTGGCTCCTCTATTGGCTTCTCTCAGAGACACTAGCGTTCACCGCGGCCCTCCGACTTTCAGATATGACTTTATAATCTCACTAAAACACTATTAACACAATAAGCAGATGAAGTGAAGTGGAGTGAATTATATTTATATAGCGCTTTTCTCTAGGGACTCAAAGCGCTTCACATAGTGAAACCCAATATCTAAGTTACATTTAAACCAGTGTGGGTGGCACTGGGAGCACGTGGGTAAAGCGTCTTGCCCAAGGACACAACGGCAGTGACTAGGATGGCGGAAGCGGGAATCGAACCTGCAACTCTCAAGTTGCTGGCACGGCCACTCCACCAACCGAGCTCTACCGCCCCAGATAAGGGATTTTCCAGAATCATCCTAGTAAATGTGTCTAATAACATCTGAATCGCTCCCACTGCCGCCGCCTGAAGTTGTCGCCTTTTCTTTTTTTTAATGCTTCACTCTAACTTTCCTCATCCACAAATCGTTCATCCTCATTTGAATTAATGGGGAAATAATCGCGTTCTTGGTCGGAATCGCTCTCCCTGCTGGTGGCCATGATTATAAACAATGTGAGGATGTGAGGAGCCCTACAACCCGTGACGTAACGCGCACATCGTCTGCTACTTCCGGTACAGGCAAGGTTTTTTTATTAGCGAGCAAAAGTTGCGAACTTGATCGTCGATGTTCTCTACTAAATCGTTTCCGCAAAAATATGGCAATATCGCAAAATGATCGAGTATGACACATAGAACGGACCTGCTATCCCCGTTTGAATACGAAAATATAATTTCAGTAGGCCTTTAAAATTGCTGAAGTATTATTGACAAAGAGGAAATACCTCATAAAGGTGAACTCCTTACCTGCACCCCTGCATTGAGTTGTTCCCACAGATCTCCGTGAATGGCGTGGGCCTCATCCTCCAGGGCTTCGAATTCCATACGAGTGGTAGTTAAAGTCTGTAAGTCAATGCATTTATGTTATATGCAATATAACAATTCTTTAGATTTTTCTAAAATTCTTTCAAAACCAATGACTGTCAACAAATAGAGTGAGTGAGATTTTTCTTACACTGGAGGCCTGCGAAAGCTCCCCTCTGATGTTGATGAGCTGGTTTTGTAGGGTTTCCTTTTTCATCTGTAGTTTTTCCATGGCCACAGGCTGGGTATGGTACTTCTCCATCTCCTGGTGAGTTTTCACTAGCGCCTCCTCAAGGCTGTCCTGTAAACAGCAACAACAAAACAAACAAGACGTGAACGAATAAATACCGTATTTTCCGGAATGTAAGGTGCACTTGAATGTATTTATTTTTCTCAAGCCGGTGCGCCTAATGTACGGAATAATCCTGGTTTTGCTTACCGACCTCGAAGCAATTTTATTTGGTTTATGGTGTAATGATAATTGTGACCAGTAGATGGCAGTCAAACATAAGCAATATAAATACACTGCACTACGATGGCAATATGACTCAAGTAAACAACACCAACATGTTATATGTTCCATTGAAAAAATAGAACATTATACACGGCGCTCAAAAATCTATCAAAATCTTTTAGTACGACTTTGGTAAGGTATGAAGTCGCGCCGCTTGATGGATTTTACTGTGCTTCAACATGGAAGAATTATTATGGTGTGCATATAAGGTAAGACATATCATCTGGCGTCTTGTTTCGCAATATTATGCAAAGCAATTTTCTGGTATCTGCTGATCTGTATTTGGGATCTGCATAAGTCCTGAAAAAATTTACGCTCGTCCGCCTTTGTAGTTTCTCTATACTCTTGTTATGGGACACTCATCCTTGCCATTTTGAATATAAAGTAGTGTAAAGTTCTTACTTCTATCTGTCAGTAAACTCGCCATGAAAGCTCTAAATTACACCGGTGTAGTGAGTTTACATTATTCACCCAAGTAACTCTAGTTATTAGAGAGTTGCGGTCCGACGTTTTTTCACAGGACACGTTTCCGGTGTTGTTTTTTCCGGATGAGGAGTTGCTGCTCCTTTGATGATCGAAGTAAAGTCTGAATGTCATTGAAACAGTTAGCTCCATCTTTCGACACTTCTTCCACTCCCGTCCTTGCACGCTACACCGCTACAACAAAGATGACGGGGAGAAGACGCTGTCGAAGGTGAGCCACGTAAACAAGACCGTCCACAAAACGGCGCATCCGGAAGCGACTGAAAGCGGCTGGAAACTGGTCAGTAAAACATAATCTTTGCAACATTTTGACCAAAGAACCACCATTACATGTTATGTAGACCACAAGGAAGTCTTTTATATTTAGAAAAATAATAACAGTATGACTCCTTTAATGCGCCCTATAATCAGGTGCGCTTTATCTATGAAAAAAGATTTTAAAAAAACAGACCACTCATCGGCACCGCGCCTTAAAAGCAACTTTTCCTACCTTCTGGTATCTGCTGATCTGTATTTGGGATCTGCATAAGCTCTGAAAAATTTTCGCAAGTCCGCCTTTGTAGTTTCTCTGTCTTCTTTATATGGGACATTCATCCTTGCCATTTCTAATATAAAGTAGTGTAAAGTTCTTACTTCTATCTATCAGTAAACTCGCCATGAAAGCTGTAAATTACACCGGTGTAGTGAGTTTACATTATTCACCCAAGGAACTCTAGTTATTAGAGAGTTCCGGTCGGACGTTTTTTCACGGGACACATTTCCGGTGTTGTTTTTTCCGGATGAGGAGATGCTGCTCCGTTATTGATCCAAGTAAAGTCTGAATGTCATTGAAACTGTTAGCTCCATCTTTTGACACTTCTTCCACTCCCGTCCTTGCATGCTACACCGCTAAAACGAAGATGACGGGGAGAAGACGCTGTCGAAGGTGAGTCCCGTAAATAAGACCGCCCACAAAACGGCGCATCCGGAAGCGACTGAAAGCGGCTGGAAAATGGTCAGTAAAACATAATCTTTGCAACATTTTGACCAAAGAACCACCATTACATGTTATGTAGACCACAAGGAAGTCTTTTACATTTAAAAAAATAATAACAATATGACTCCTTTAATGCGCCCTATAATCAGGTGCGCTTTATCTATGAAAAAAGATATAAAAAAAAACAGACCACTCATCGGCACCGCGCCTTATAATCCGGTGCGCCTTATGCAAAGCAACTTTTCTTACCTTCTGGTATCTGCTGATCTGTATTTGGGATCTGCATAAGCTCTGAAAAAATTGCGCACTTCCGCCTTTGTAGTTTCTCTATCTTCTTGTTATGGGACATTCATCCTTGCCATTTCTAATATATAGTAGTGTAAAGTTCTTACTTCTATCTGTCAGTAAACTCGCCATGAAATCTCTAAATTACACCGGTGTAGTGAGTTTACATTATTCACCCAAGGAACTCTAGTTATTAGAGAGTTCCGGTCGGACGGTTTTTCACCGGACACATTTCTGGTATTGTTGTTTCCGGATGACGAGATGCTGCTCCGTTATTGATCGAAGTAAAGTCTGAATGTCACTGAAACAGTTAGCTCCATCTTTTGACACGTCTTCCACTCCCGTCCTTGCACGCTACACCGCTACAACAAAGATGACGGGGAGAAGACGCTGTCGAAGGTGAGCCCCGTAAATAAGACCGCCCACAAAACGGCGCATCCGGAAGCGACTGAAAGCGGCTGGAAAATGGTCAGTAAAACATAATCTTTGCAACATTTTGACCAAAGAACCACCATTACATGTTATGTAGACCACAAGGAAGTCTTTTACATTTAGACCACTCATCGGCACCGCACCTTATAATCCGGTGCGCCTTATGGTCCGGAAAATACGGTAGATAAAAGAATTTTAATATGAAAAGGGTAAGGATGTCATCAAAAATCAACAACCTAAATGCTTTAAAGTAACAGATCTTACCTTGTCCATTCTCAGTCTGTGGACCACGGCTTCGTGATCTTTCACAATTCTGTTCTGTTCACACAGCCGGCCCAAGAGTTTCTGTGTGAACCAATACATAATATATATAAATATACAAACAGTATACAAGGAGAATCACAAAAAGTGTACATGGTTAAGTAATTGTAATTAGAGTTAGAGCTCTAGGATGTCCGCGGTGCATTCTTTCATCATCATACCCGTTCTTTAACTCTGCATGAGCATTCAAAGAAAGACCCATTTACGCGTGATTGAGTTTTTTTCATGCAATCCACAAACACATTTGAACACATTTGAGATAAGCCGGAACGGAGACGTCTTGTCTGACATCAACGGCCTCTGACCTTAGGAATGTGCCTATGGCTAAATGCACACCCTTTCTCCCAGGCACAAACCAAATTTGCAAAAAAAAAATTTCAAAAAGAGCTGGGAATTAACCCTCCGGTAGGTTTAACAATACTTTTGCAGATTGGGGGGATGACATTTACTTTTAAAATGTGTGTGTTAAAGTGCCTTACGCTCGTTTCGATCTCATTGAGCTTCAGTGTAGGGTGTAACTGTCTGTAGACATCATGGAAAGGGGGCACCTGTCAAAACAAAAGAAGGAATTAACTTATTATTGTCAAAAAGAAACAATAGCTCAGTGCTGTGCAAATATGCAGTTCATTCAGAAGTTTACATAGACCCATCATGGTGAGTTAATGTCATCGATTCTGGACCCTTGGAGATGAATTTGAATCATTTAGTGTCTCAGGTAGAAAGGAATCTTCAACGATTTTTAAAAGGAAGAATTAGAATTTCATTTGTTCTGTAATTTATATACAAGTTCAAATATGTATCACCTTTTCTAATACTTTGTTCAATATCCTTTAGCAAGTTCCCCACTAGAGATGCGCGGATAGGCAATTATATCATCCGCAACCGCATCACCAAAGTCGTCATCCACCCGCTGTCAACCCGAACCAACATTTTATCAGAACCTCGACTGCTCGCCACCCGCCCGTTGAAAAACATCAGAGATCCTTCCACCTTTACCACTCAAAGAGCCATATAGGACCCGTGTCACAAAGCGAAGAAGACAATAAAATGACTGCCGGCAGTCACCCAGTTAATAAGTATTAGGGCGTGCTATGAAGACATTGGCTTTGTCGCCTTCTACAGCATGTACGACCTTCTTGTCAGTCCAGCAACATGTTGTGTGTGGCTGCCGCAGACACACGCACACGACTGCAAGGCATACTGGGTGACACAGAGTACACTAATGGTTGTGATATAAACAATTTTAACACTCTTAGTAATATGCGCCACGCTGTGAAGCCACACCAAACAAGAATGAAACACATTTCGGGAGAACATCCTCACAGTAACACTACATAAACGCAACACAACAAATACCCATAATCCTTTGCATCCGTGATAATTCCTGAATACATGTTACACCCCTGCGCCCCCCAACCCCGCCCACCTTACCGGCACACGGGGGGTTTGCTGCTAGCGGGGTGTATAAAATAGACAGGAATTGTCACAGATGCAAAGGATTCTGGGTATTTGTTGTGTTGCGTTTATGTTGTGTTACTGTGAGGATGTTCTCCCGAAATGTGTTTGTCATTCTTGTTTGGTGTGGCTTCACAGTGTGGCGCATATTACTAAATGTTAAAATTATTTATATCACAACCATTAGTGTACTCTGTGTCACCCAGTATGCCTTGCAGTCGTGCGCGTGTGTCTGCGGAAGCCACACACAATAAGATGCTGGACTGGCAAGTAGATTGAACATGTTGTAGAAGGCGTCAAAGGCAAAGGCTTCAGAGCACGCCCTAGTAATTATTAACTGGGTGACTGCCGGTAGACATTTTTGAAGATGTTTACGTCTCCTATTGTCTTCTTCGCTTTGTGACACGGGTCCTAAATGGCTCTTTGAATGGTAAAGGATACCGATCCCAGAACCATGTATATCAAATATTTCCGAATGGTTCAACCGCCTCCCGCCCGAATCTAATTAAAATCTATTTTTTCGTCATGTCACCCGCCCGACCCGCGGTTTATCCGCGGACTCCGCGGATGAGACCGCAAACCGCGCATCTCTATTCCCCACACACTATTGGTAACAATTAACAAGCGTCTGGTATCATTTTGACTACATTTCTTCTTGGAAGATCTGGTAGAGTTCATTTAAAATGGTTGGTTCTGCGGCAGAATCCAGGGATTTGAGCAAAGTCCACCAATGTCCAATAGGGTTGAGGATGGAGTTCTGAAAATAGGTTAATCCAGAACCTTCATTGTAGCCGACGAATCAAGATTGGTCTTAACTTGTGTTTGGAATCATTGTGGTAGAGGGGTTAGTGCATCTGCCTCACAATACGAAGGTCCTAAGTAGTCCTGGGTTCAATCCCGGGCTCGGGATCTTTCTGTGTGGAGTTTGCTTCCGGCTTCCTCCCACTTCCAAAGACATGCACCTGGGGATAGGTTGATTGGCAACACTAAATGGTCCCTAGTGTGTGAATGTGAGTGTGAATGTTGTCTGTCTATCTGACTTGTCCGGGTGTACACCGGCTTCCGCCTGATTGTAGCTGAGATAGGCACCAGCGTCCCCCGCCACCCCAAAGGGAATAAGTGGTAGAAAATGGATGAAAGGTAGAAGGAATCTTCAACGATTTTTAAAAGGAAGAATTAGAATTTCAATTATTCTGTAATTTATTCACAGGTTCAAATAGGTATTACTTTTTGCAACTCAACGCCAAAAAAAACGGAAATGCTGATTATCGGTCCTGCTAGACACCGACCTCTATTTAATAATACAAGTTTAACATTTGACAATCAAACAATTAAACAAGGCGACTCGGTAAAGAATCTGGATATTATCTTCGACCCAACTCTCTCCTTTGAGCCACACATTAAAAGCGTTACTAAAACGGCCTTCTTTCATCTCCGTAATATCGCTAAAATTCGCTCCATTCTGTCCACTAAAGACGCCGAGATCATTATCCATGCGTTTGTTACGTCTCGTCTCGACTACTGTAACGTATTATTTTCGGGTCTCCCCATGTCTAGCATTAAAAGATTACAGTTGGTACAAAATGCGGCTGCTAGACTTTTGACAAGAACAAGAAAATTTGATCACATTACGCTTGTACTGGCTCACCTGCACTGGCTTCCTGTGCACTTAAGATGTGACTTTAAGGTTTTACTACTTACGTATAAATTACTACACGGTCTAGCTCCATCCTATCTTGCCGATTGTATTGTACCATATGTCCCGGCAAGAAATCTGCGTTCAAAGGACTCCGGCTTATTAGTGATTCCCAAAGCCCCAAAAAAGTCTGCGGGCTATAGAGCGTTTCTATTCGGGCTCCAGTACTCTGGAATGCCCTCCCGGTAACAGTTCGAGATGCTACCTCAGTAGAAGCATTTAAGTCTCACCTTAAAACTCATTTGTATACTCTAGCCTTTAAATAGACTCCCTGTTTAGACCAGTTGATCTGCCGTTTCTTTTCTTTTTCTCCTATGTCCCACCGGTCCGATCCGGTGGCCATGTACTGCTTGCCTGTGTACCGGCTGGGGACATCGCTGCGCTGCTGATCCACCTCCGCTTGGGATGGTTTCCTGCTGGCTCCGCTGTGGCCGGGACTTTCGCTGCTGTCTTGGATCCGCTTTGGACTGGACTCTCACGGCTATGTTGGGTCCATTATGGATTGAACTTTCACAGTATCACATCCATTGCTTTCGTCCTCTCCAAGGTTTTCATAGTCGTCATTGTCCCCGACGTCCCACTGGTTGTGAGTTTTCCTTGGTTTGTGCAGCCATTTGAGACACTAGTGATTTAGGGCTATATAAGTAAACATTGATTGATTGATTGACCTTTTCTAATACTTGGTTCAATATCCTCTAGCAAGTTCCCCACACACTATTGGTAGCAATCAACAAGCGTCTGATATCATTTTGATTGATTGATTGATTGATTGAGACTTTTATTAGTAGATTGCACAGTTCAGTACATATTCCGTACAATCGACCCCTAAATGGTAACACCCGAATAGATTTTTCAACTTGTTTAAGTCGGGGTCCACGTTAATCAAGTCATGACCACATTTCTTGTTGGAAGATCTGGTAGAGTTCATTTAAATGGGTTGGTTCCGCGGCAGAAACCAAGGTTTTGAGCAAAGTCCACCAATGTCCATTAGGGTTGAGGATGGAGTTCTGAAAATAGGTTAATCCAGAACCTTCATTATAGCCTACGAACCAAGATTGGTTTGAACTTGTCTTTGGAATCATTGTCCCGATCGTACACCCAGCTGTGTGAAATAACTCGATTTCTCTTATATCTGACCGGAAAACATTTGTCCAAAAGGAATCTGGCGTTTCCAGCTACAAATTTGTGTAAATTTTGTCAAAATGGGACGTATTTTTATGTCGGCGCCCTTTCAATAAGTTTCCGGTTCATGGCAGGTTTGAGCATTGGTGGTTCTTGGGTTGCTTCTAAGCATCTTAACCTTTTTTGAGGCTGACCGTATAGGTCTTCTTCTAAATAATGACACTTCTAAAAAAAACTACCACAGCTACTGGTGTTGAAATTCGGAATAGGGCCGATCCCTTCCAGCCTCCGGGTTCCAACACCACATCAAAGTTGACCAGAGTCTCGGTTTATGGCTACATCCTTCTATTATTTGGGTCAGGGGCATTTTTTATATCCATCCATTTTCTACCACTTGTCCCTTTTGGAGTTGTGGGGGGGTGCTGGAGCCTATCTCAGCTGCATTCGGGCGGAAGGCGGTGTACACCCTGGACAAATCGCCACCTCATCACAGGTCCAATACAGATAGACAGACAACATCCACACTCACATTCACACACTAGGACCAATTTAGTGTTGCCAATCAATATTTGCATACTCCACTCAGAAAGATCCAGAGCCTGGGATTGACCTCAGGACTAGTCGGGACCTCCGTATTGTGAGGTACGTGCACTGACCCCTATCACACCGTGCTGCCCGCATTATTTATAATCGAGAATCAACTTTCACCAGCTCAGAGGCGAGAGAGCAGCTCACCGGCTCATGATAAATAAAGCATATATAAGCAATATTTAAGATAGGTACCTTTCCGTTATCAATACGCCGTTGAAAGTAGGTCTTTAAAGACCTACTGAAATGAGATTTTCTTATTTAAACGGGGATAGCAGGTCCATTCTTTGTGTCATACTTGATCATTTCGCGATATTGCCATATTTTTGCTGAAAGGATTTAGTAGAGAACATCGACGATAAAGTTTGCAAATTTTGGTCGCTAATAAAAAAGCCTTGCCTGTACCGGAAGTAGCAGACGATGTGCGCGTGACGTCACGGGTTGTAGGGCTCCTCACATCCTCACATTGTTTACAATCATGGCCACCAGCAGCGAGAGCGATTCCGACCAAGAACGCAATGATTTCCCCATTAATTCAAGCGAGGATGAAAGATTCGTGGATGAGGATAATGAGAGTGAAGGACTAGAAAAAGAAAAAAAAGAGGGCAGTGGGAGCAATTCAGATGTTATTAGAGACACATTTACTAGGATAATTCTGGAAAATCCCTTATCTGCTTATTGTGTTACTAGTGTTTTAGTGAGATTATATGGTCGTACCTGTAGAACCTGAAAGTCGGAGGGGTGTGGCCACGGGTGTGGTGACAGCCAGTGTCTCCGAGGGAAGACACTGGCAAAGGCAGCCAGGCTGAGATTTTTTTTTTTCCCCATCCTCTACAGTGTAAGCATCCCACGGTCGGGGGCGGCCGGTGGCAGGAGGCAAGAGAGTCCGCAGCTGCATGAGGAACGACGCAAGCTCTCCCCCTCATATCTACGGTAAGAGCCAACCACCATTTTCTCACCGAAATTTGCCGGTCGACATGTGGTCGGGAACCATGTTCGCTTGGCCGCTCTGTTCCATAGTAAAGCTTCACCGTCATCTTTCAGGAATGTAAACAAGGCTGTGTTTGTGTTGCTAAAGGCGGCCGCAATACACCACTTCCCACCTACATCTTTCTTCTTTGACGTCTCCATTATTAATTGAACAAATTGCAAAAGATTCAGCAACACAGATGTTCAGAATACTGTGTAATTATGCGATTAAAGCAGATGATTTATAGCTGGGATCGGTGCTGGATCAAAATGTCCGCTACAATCCGTGACGTCACGCGCACGCGTCATCATTCTGCAACGTTTTCAGCAGGATAAGGGGCGGCGTGGCGCAGTGGCAGAGTGGCTGTGCGCAACCCGAGGGGCCCTGGTTCAAATCCCACCTAGTACCAACCTCGTCACGTCCGTTGTGTCCTGAGCAAGACACTTCACCCTTGCTCCTGATGGGTGCTGGTTGGCGCCTTGCATGGCAGCTCCCTCCATCAGTGTGTGAATGTGTGTGTGAATGGGTAAATGTGGAAGTAGTGTCAAAGCGCTTTCAGTACCTTGAAGGTAGAAAAGCGCTATACAAGTACAACCCATTTATTTATTTATTTATAATTTGCGCAAAATTTAAAATTGCAATTTAGTAAACTAAACCGGCCGTATTGGCATGTGTTGCCATGTTAATATTTCATCATTGATATATAAACTATCAGACTGCGTGGTCGGTAGTAGTGGGTTTCAGTAGGCCTTTAAGCATAGCGCCTATAATAACGATATAGCTAACACTTGGTTAATATTTCGATCACGAAATGTAAATGGAGTGCTGTTAGATTATTTTTTTTAGAGAGTTTAATTGGCGCGTTGAACTCAATGACATCATAGCTTCTGTTATTCCACTGTTAGCCGACTTCTATGAACATTCATTTACGTGTTAAAGGCCTACTGAAACCCACTACTACCGACCACGCGGTCTGATAGTTTGTATATCAATGATGAAATATTATCATTGCAACACATGCCAATACGGCCTTTTTAGTTGACTAAATTGCAATTTTAAATTTTGCGTGGAAGTATCATGCTAAATGATGACGCGTGCTCGTGACGTCACGCATTGTAGGGGACATTTTGTTCCAGCACCGTTCACAGCTATAAGTCGTCTCTTTTCATCGCATAATTCCACAGTATTCTGGACATCTGTGTTGCTGAATCTTTTGCCATTTGGTCTTTGAATAATGGTGACGTCAAAGAAGAAAGCTGTAGGTGGGAAGCGGTGTATTGCGGCCGCCTTTAGCAACACAAACACAGCCGGTGTTTCATTGTTTTGATTCCCGAAAGATGACGGTGAAGCTTTACTATGGAACAGAGATGTCAAGCGAACGCGGTTGGATTGGACCACACACACAAAGTACAATGTATTATGCAGCGATCATTTCGAAAGATCGTGTTCCGAAAAGGGTCCCTTGCGAAGGGCAGAGATGGGTATCGCCACCACCCGTCGACTGGTGCTGAAGAACGGTGCGGGGCCGACCTTCAGGTTGTACAGGTACGACCATATAATCTCAATAAAACATTAGTAACACAATAAGCAGATAAGGGATTTTCCAGAGTTATCCTAGTAAATTTGTCTAATAACATCTGAATTGCTCCCACTGTATAGTCTTTTTATTTTTTTTCTAGTCCTTCACTCTCACTTTCCTCATTCACGAATCTTTCATCCTCACTCAAATTAATGGGGAAATCGTCGCTTTCTCGGTCCGAATCGCTCTCGCTGTTGGTGGCCATGATTGTAAACAATGTGAGGATGTGAGGAGCTCCACAACCCGTGACGTCACGCGCACATCGTCTGCTACTTCAGGTTGTACAGGTAGGACCATATAATCTCACTAAAACACTGATAACACAATAAGCAGATCAGGGATTTTCCAGAATTATCCTAGTAAATTTGTCTAATAACATCTGAATTGCTCCCACTGTATAGTTTTTATTTTTTTCTAGTCCTTCACTCTCACTTTCCTCATCCACGAATCTTTCATCCTCACTCAAATTAATGGGGAAATTGTCGCTTTCTCGGTCCGGATCGCTCTCGCTGTTGGTGGCCATGATTGTAAACAATGTGAGAATGTGAGGAGCTCCACAACCCGTGACGTCACGCACATCGTCTGTTACTTCCGGCACAGGCAAGGCTTTTTTATTAGCGACCAAAAGTTGCAAACTTTATCGTGGATGTTCTCTACTAAATCCTTTCAGCAAAAATATGGCAATAACGCGAAATGATCAAGTATGACACATAGAATGGACCTGCTATCCCCGTTTAAATTAGAAAATCTCATTTCAGTAGGCCTTTAAAGGTAGCTAATACTTGGTTAAAATTTCGATTACGAAATGTAAATGGAGTGCTGTTAGATAATTTTTTTTACAGAGTTTAATTGGCGCCTTGAACTCAATGACATCATAGCTTCTGTTATTCCACTGTCAACCGACTTCTATGTACGTTTATTTACGAGTTAAAATGCATTCATAAAAAGACACGTGTCTGGAAAATTCCCCCCCCAAAAAGCACAGTTCCCCTTAAATCAGATATTTGTCAAGTTAAAAGACGTTTCTGGCCGCATATTATGAGATATACAGTACGTGATGTATGTACTGTATGCATTGGAACTTGTACAATTCTGACACCATGGATGAACACTCTTAGTCCAGCCGGGGAAGAGAACATTTTTTACATAAATCAGGACCCAAGATGACATTCAAGCCCAGTGGGAGTGTATGCAAACTTCTGTGCGTACAAACACTGCAATGATGTGCGGAACTTAAACACGGACCCAACGTGCTTAACTATAATGTACACATAATGTATACATTTGATGTTGACAACGATCAAGGGGAAAAAAAGCACAACAAAAACAATATTTCATATATGATCGTAAAATTCCTCTGATCTAATAGGTTGTTTTTTTTTTACGATGATATGCAGAATGGAATTTGTCACACATATGGATCATGTTTTGTTTTGTCATGTTATGTTTTTGATTTTCGACAATCAGTCATGTTTTGCACTTCCTGGTTTTGTTTGTTTCCATGCCAACCTCATTAGTTTTCACCTGTCACGTCTCAGCCTCACCTGTTTTCACTATTCATCACAGCTATTTAAGTCGCTTTTTTTCTTGTCTTTGTCCTGGGATCCTCACACTCACACGCACCCTATTCATGCTGTCCAAACCTTTACGTCCTGTCCACAGTTCCATGCCGAGTAAGTTTATATATTTATGCCACAGTGCGCTCTTTTGTTTCATGTCTTTAGTCTTGCCATCGTGCTGTTTAAGTTTATAGTTAAATTGTCTTTCATGCCCTTGAGCAGGTGTTTTTGTTTCACGTTTGTACTGTTTAGCCAAGTTTCTTCCTCCGTTGTGAGCGCTTTTTGTTTATTTGTTTATTAAATAAACAACCATGTACTTAGGTTCATGCCTGACTCGTCCCACATCATCCTTGCATCGAGGAAGCACAAACACCCACAGCCCCAGCCTGACAGAATTAAAGGTGGGAGCTAAAATATCACATGAATACCTATGTGGAGAGATGGCGGCGAGGAGGCGGAGAATGCGGCTGAGCGGAGAGGCCGCCGGGAGCGACGCCGCAGTCATGTGCAGTTGTGTGGATCGCGCACCAGTACACAATTAACTCATCTCCTCACAATGTATAAAAGGGGGGAAGGAGGAGAGATCAGGGCAGAAGGAGTCGGAGACCCTGCAGCAGTGGATGAGGAACGAAAGCGAGAGAGAGAGCAAGACGCAGACGACGACGGGGGCGGCTGAAGAGCGAGACGGAGGAGCGAGTAGCGGGAGCGACGACGGGCGCAAAAGACTTGTCACGCTTTGCGGCGCATCTTGTTTGCCACCTCTTGGATGCACAACGACCAGTCAGGCAGGATTGCAGGTAGGAACCTGATTTAATATTTAAAACAAAATAACACTGGTACAAAAAGGGAAAATAAAGCGCGTGCCTACGCACAGGACGATAATGCAAAACTTAGCTGGAGACAAAAGTACAAAAATGTGACGTGCCGACCGCACGCGGAGCTAAGGCGGAACTTAGCACATGGAACACATAAGACCGAATACATACGTGACTTGTTGCGTAAAGCAAAGAATGAGCCGAGAGCGAACTAAGGAATCAGGTGGGCTTAAATACACACATAATAACCAGAACACAGGTGCGCCTGACGCCAGAGCAGGTGAATCAAATGGCGAAACCATGGCGACGAACACAAACAAGGAAATACGTAACTGAAGGGATCGGCAGAGTCTAGAAATGAACATGATCAAAAACATAACAGGCAAAACCATAAACGATCCGAGTCAGGGACAAGATGAGGAAGGCTACGGGCCCAGATGGAGTCCCGGGACAGGTACTAAGAGACTGTGCAGACCAGCTGGCCGGAGTATTTACGAAGATCTTCACCCAGTCCCTCTCCCAGGCCGTCATCCCATCATGCCTGAAGACTTCCACAATAATCCCGGTGCCGAAGAAGAACTCTGTCAGATGTCTGAATGACTACCGTCCAGTTGCACTTACACCTATAGCTATGAAGTGCTTCGAGAAGCTGGTACGGACCCATATCACCTCAGTCCTCCCTCCCGAGCTCGACCCACACCAGTTTGCCTACAGAGCCAACAGGTCCACAGAGGACGCCATCGCCACAGCCCTACACTCCTCCCTGGGTCACCTGGAGACGGGGGGAAGCTACGTGCGGCTGCTTTTTGTGGATTATAGCTCGGCATTTAACACCATTATTCCTGATAGACTGGTGTCCAAACTGTCAGACCTGGGTCTCTCGAACTCCATCTGCATGTGGATTAAGGACTTCTTATCCAACCGCCCCCAGAGGGTGCAGTTGGGTCGCCACATGTCATCAAGCCTGCACCTCAGTACCGGCTCTCCACTAGGCTGCGTGCTGAGCCCCCTTCTCTACTCCATCTACACATACGACTGCACACCTGCCCACTCCAGCAACTCCATCATCAAATTTGCGGATGACACCACCGTAGTGGGGCTCATCTTGGAGGGAGACGAGGCTGCATATCGGGATGAGGTGGAGAAGCTGTCGGATTGGTGCAAAGTCAACAACCTGGCCCTGAACACCTCCAAGACCAAGGAGCTGGTCATAGACTTCAGGAGGAAAAAAACGGACATCCTGCCCCTGATCATCAGTGGTGACTGTGTGGAGAGGGTCTCCGACTTCCGCTCCCTGGGAGTCCACCTGGCCAACGACCTATCCTGGAGCACCAACACCACGGCTACCATCAAGAAGGCACACCAGAGACTGCACTTCCTGAGAATACTCAGGAACAACCACCTCTCACAGGAACTGCTGGTGTCCTTCTACCGGTGCTCCATTGAGAGCATCCTGACCTACTGCATCTGCGTGTGGTTCAGCAGCTGCACGGCCGCAGAGAGAACGGCGCTCCAGAGAGTCATAAAGACCGCCCAGAAGTTAATCGGATGCCCCCTCCCCTCCCTGGCTGACCTGTACAGCTCCCGCTGTCTCAGGAAAGCACAGAGCATCCTGAAAGACCCATTCCACCCCGGGCACAGCCAGCTGGAACTGCTACCCTCAGGCAGACGCTACAGGGTGCTAAAAGCGAGCACCAATAGACTAAAAAATAGCTTTTACCCAAGAGCCATAGTAGCACTAAACAGGCACTGAGTGTCCATATGTCCATCATGTCCTCATGTGTAATGTTTAAATGTTTTTCAATTTTTTTGGACTACAATGTGGAATAATGTTTTATGTATGTGTGTATATGTATTCATATGCATGCAGATATGCATCTGTGTGGATACATATACATATACATATATACATCTGTCATCTCTATCTTTTTTTTTTATTTATTTTTTATTTATTTATTTATTTTATTTATTCATTTTTTTTTTTAATTTTTTTTTTTTTTTAATTTATACTACCATATTGTATATGCACCTTAGGAGGAGCTGCTCCAATTTCGTTGTTCTTTGAACCTGTTCATTGCAATAATGACAATAAAACTCTATTCTATTCTATTCTAAACAAGAGTCAAACCTGCTCAAAAGTAATGTGACCGCCCTAAGCTGTCATGCGGGTTCAATGGACCACCCAGGAAGGACATTTCTTTTGAGCAGGTTTGACTCTTGTTTATTTTTCAAAGAAGGAAGTATTTTGCGCCGTCGTCGCTCCTCCGTCTCGCTCTTCAGCCGCCCCGATCGTCGTCTGCGTCTTGCTCTCTCTCGCTTTCGTTCCTCATCCACTGCTGCAGGCTCTCCGACTCCTTCTGCCCCAATCTCTCCTCCTTCTACCCTTTTTATACATCTTGAGGAGATTAGTTAATTGTGTGCTAGTGCGCGATCCACACACCTGCACATGACTGCGGCGTCGCTACCGGCACGCCCCGCCCCCCCGCTCAGCCGCATTCTCCGCCTCCTCGCCGCCATCTTGGGCCGGGCTCTAGCGTGCCCTGCCCCGCTGCTCGTTCGCCGGCTCCGCCTCTCCATAAAGTAGTTTTGTCGTCATGAGACCTGTTATTTATGTTTCAGCTGAAAAAATACATTTTAGTTTTTGCTCCTATTTTTCGCGAGTTTGTTTGCTTACTTACTACTAAAAGACAATTTGTCTAGTCTCATGATGCAGACTTTGGTGTGGTTTTGTTTTCCCGAGGTGCAAAGCGACTGGATCGGACACAATGTGAAGGTAACGACATATTTTAATCCTAACTCAAAAAAGGAAGGAACGAAAGGCGCTCACAGAGGAGGTACAACAACTTGGCTATGAAACAAAACTATTTCTACAACATAAACTATGGACATAAAACAAAACTTGCAAACTGTGGCATGAATAATAAAACTTCCGGGGAACGAGAAAAAAGCATGGATCATCAGCATGGAGCAAGGGTGTGTTGAGGATGTGATGTCGCCGGCCTGACTGCCTGGCAACTACAGGCTTAAATAGTGCTGTGATTATTGAAAGGTGTCCGAACAAATGAGCCAGGTGAATCTAATGGTTGTCATGGAAACTAAAACAAACCAGAGTGCGCAAAAAAGGAACTAACGGAGTCAAAAACAGAACATAACTAACTGACAGTCTAGTATGTTCATTATTTTATTTAAGGACAACACTTGGTATCGGGACAACCCTAGGGTAACACTTTTGTTTTTGTTCCAATTTTTGAGTAGAACTCAAAGATATTAAAATTTTTACTATATAGACAAAAGACCTACTCCCATACATGAGACCTCCGAATTCGGGAAATGGGGTTGAGGTGGGCGGGGTTTGGTGGTACCGGAAGGGCGGGGGGTGTATATTGTAGCGTCCCGGAAGAGTTAGTGCTGCAAGGGGATCTGCGTATGTTAGATTAATTACGTTATTATTATCACACTAACTTTAGTATGCTTAAAGTTGGTTGCTTTAGTTATTAGCTAGTGTGCTTTAGTTATTAGCTGTAGTGCTCAAGTTAGACTTTTTCTAATCTATGCAAGGACAAAACTTCTTGTCCGAGGGGTGGCCTCAGCCACGGATGTTATCTTTGTTTTAGCCCGCTAACAGCCAAGGACTTCAACTATACTCTTTTGTACCACCATATATCCGTGGCCTGTAGTCGGGTGCAAACATATTTATTTATTCAAAAAATTGCGAGGTGCGGCTCTATAGCCCGGGAAATACGGTTTAAGTCATGTACAGAATTATATGAATTTGAGAGATAGTTTCCATAGCTAGTGGGTCCATGCCGATGGCTTCTGTTTTGTTTAATCAGCCGTTTTACTGCCCTGTGACAGGCATCGTTTGTAAACAATTAAGGTATATAAATACACTTTTACAGACTCTTTCATATCTGTGGCCTACAGTCCGATGCCAACATATTTATTTATTGTAAAATTTGGTGGGTATGGGTCTATAGCCCGGAAAATACGGTTTAAGTATATACAGAAATATATGGATTTGAGAGATTGTTTCTATAGCTAGTGGGTCCATGACTGTGGCTTCTGTTTTGTTTAAACAGCCGTTTTACTGCCGTGTGACAGGCATCGTTTGTAAACAATAATGGTATGTAAATAAACTTTTACAGACTCTTTCGTATCTGTGGCCTATAGTCCGATGCAAACATATTTATTAATTGTAAAAGTTGGTAGGTATGGCTCTATAGCCCGGAAAATACGGTTTAAGTATGTACAGAAATATATAGATTTGAGAGATAGTTTCCATAGCTAGTGGGTCCATGGCGATGGCTTCTGTTTTGTTTAATCAGCCATTTTACTGCCGTGTGACAGGCATCGTTTGTAAAGAATTAAGGTATGTAAATCAAATTTTACAGACTCTTTCGTACTGTACCTCCACATATTTGTGGCCTGTAGTCGGGTGCAAACATATTTATTTATTCTAAAATTTGGTGGGTATGTCTCTATAGCCCGGAAAATACGGTTTAAGTATGTACAGAATTATATGGATTTGAGAGATGGTTTCCATAGCTAGTGGGTCCATGACCATGACTTCTGTTTTGTTTAAACAGCCGTTTTACTGCCCTGTGACAGGCATCGTTTGTAAACAATTAAGGTATGTAAATAAACTTTTACAGACTCTTTCGTATCTGTGGCCTATAGTCCGATGCAAACATATTTATTCATTGTAAAATTTGGTAGGTATGGCCTATAGCCCGGAAAATACGGTTTAAGTATGTACAGAAATATATGGATTTGAGAGATAGTTTCCATAGCTAGTGGGTCCATGCCCATGGCTTCTGTTTTATTTAATCACCCGTTTTACTGCCATGTGACAATTAAGGTATGTAAATAAACTTTTACAGATTCTTTCGTATCTGTGGCCTACAGTCCGAGGCAAACATATTTATTTATTTATTGTAAAATTTGGTGGGTATGGCTCTATAGCCCGGAAAATACGGCTTAGGTATGTACAGAATTATATGGATTTGAGAGATGGTTTCCATACCTTGTGGGTCCATGACCATGGCTTCTGTTTTGTTTAAACAGCCGTTTTACTGCCCTGTGACAGGCAAATTTTGTAAACAATTAAGGTATATAGATAAACTTTTACAGATTCTTTCGTACCTCCATATATCTGTGGCCTGTAGCCGGGTGCAAACGTATTTATTTATTCTAAAATTTGGTAGGTGCGGCTCTACAGCCCGGAAAATACGGTTTAAGTCATGTACAGAATTAGATGGAAATGAATGGAAAACATAAAGTTATGACGTTATAGCAAGAACACCGCATGCAGACAAAAAGACAGAATCGAAGAGAGGCAGGCTTAGTGAAGACTAAATGATCTTCGGTATTGTAATGCAGTACCGAGCTAGTACTGGACCTGAAGTTGACAAAGTAGTGTCAAAGTCACCAGCGAGCCCATTTGGCGGATCTTCAGCTATTTGTTACAAAGAAGCCTGCCTCCCCGCTGCACTCGTTCCTCTCTTACTTGTATACACAGCTTTGCTGTCGAGGAGGACCTCTCCACCCTTCGTGTAACCATACCAATTCCCTCCAGCACCTGAGAATTCAGCTCAGATCAAAAACACCTCACAACCTTGTCAGGAAGGCAACTGGAATTGCACTTATGGATACAAAACCCAAAGCCAGTCAAGTTGGCACGTTGAGTAATTCGTAAATAAAAACAGAATACAATGATTTGCAAATCATTTTCGACCTAATTTCAATTGAATAGACTGAAAAAGAAAATATATTTAACCTTCGAACTGGGAATCTTGGTTATTTTTTGCAAATATTAGCTCATATGGAAATTGATGCCTGCAACACATTTCAAAAAAGCTGGCACAATTGGCAAAAATGACTGAAAATGTTGAGGAATGCTCATCAAACGCTTATTTGGAACATCCCATAGGTGAACAGGCTAATTGGGAACAGGTGGGTGCCATGACTGGGTATAAAAACAGCTTCCATGAAATGCTCAGTCATTCACAGACAAGAATTGGGCGAGGGTCACCACTTTGTGAACAAATGCGTGAGCTAATTGTCCAACAGTTTAAGAACAACATTTCTCAACCAGCCATTGCGAGGAATTTAGGGATTTCACCATCTACGGTCCATAGTATCATCAAAAGGTTCGGAGAATCTACCGGTGATAGTACGGACCTTCGATCCCTCAGGCGGTACTGCATCCAAAAAACGACAACAGTGTGTAAAGGATATCACCGCGTGGGTTCAGAAACACTTAAGAAAACCACTGTCAGTAACTACAGTTGTTCGCTACATCTGTAAGTGCAAGTTCAAACTCTACTATGCAAAGCGAAAGCCGTCTATCAACAACACCCACAAATGCTGCCATCTAAGATGGGCTGATGCAAAGTGGAAAAGTGTTCTGTGGTCTGACGAGTCCACATTTCAACTTTTTTTTTTTTTTTGGAAACTGTGGGCGTTGTGTCCTTCGGACCAAAGAGGGAAAGAACCATCCGGATTGTTTTAGGCGCAAAGTTGAAAAGCCAGCATCTGTGATGGTATGGGGGTGTATTAATACCCAAAGCATGGGTAACTTACACATCTGTGAAGGCACTAATTAATGCTGAAAGGTCCATGCAGGTTTTGTAGCTTTCACGCCAAATTTATTTTCCCTACAACCCCCCCCCCCCCACCCCCCCCCCCCCCCCCACCCCCCACAACCCCACCATTTACTTCCGGGGTCATGATTAATACAGACGTTTTGTTAACGCTATATTATAAAAAAATATAACGCTATATTATAAAAATACAGACATTTTGTTGACGCTATATTATAAAAAAATTGAAAAAACAATTTACAAACACAAGCTATGGGATGACATAAGAGGAAACGTGACCCCGGATGAAAATGCGTCATCCCTTAGCTTTTGTTTGTAAATTGTTTTTAATTTTTTTTATAGTATAGCGTTAACAAAACGTCTGTATTAATCAAGACCCCAGAAGTAAATGTGGGTGGGTGGGGGGGTTTGTAGGGGGGAAGAAATTTGGCGTGACAGAGCATTCAAGCAATGTTATCATGGACGCCCCTGCTTATTTCAGCAAGACAATGCCTTGTGCGGGTACTAGACTGGCCTGTTTATAGTCCAGAAATGTCTCCGATTAAAATAATGTTGCACATTACGAATCCTAAAATACCACAACGGAGACCCCGGACTGTCAAGCAAGAATGGGAAAGAATTCCACTTGAAAAGCTTAAAAAATGTTTTTTCTCAGTTCCCAAACGTTTACTTGTTAAAAGGAAAGGCCATGTAACAACTTTTTTGTAATGTGGTTGCAAAAACAAAAAACAATCATTAAATATCTTGTCTTTGCAGTGTATTTTATTGAATATAAGTTGAAAAGGATTTGTAAATCATTGTATTCTGTTTTTATTTACCATTTTCACAACAAGTCAACTTCACTGGTTTTGAGTTGTGTATTTAAAACACTCCTTGGGGGGAGGGGGGGACAGGGACAAAGACTAGATGACTCTAAGGCGCAGTGACAATGTCAGTAAAAACCGTGGAACATGGTGGGAACAAAAACAACGCAGGTGTGCTCGCCTACCTGCTGGTCTAAATAATCCAGGTTGCGCTGGAGCTGGTGGTCTAACATGTCATCCTGACCCAAGCAGCAGAGACAAGATACAAACATGGTGGACAAACAGACACATGGAAGCATTGGCAGAGGGTTTTTTTTCAGATCAGACAGAAGCAGAGAGCAAACAACGTATTCGGACAGATCATGCAAAAAAAATTTTCGTAACATCAACAGTAATTTTATGCTCCACATGAAAAATATTAAAATCCAAAGTAAGTGACTGTTCAAAAATGGCCCAGTTTGGACTATTTTACTTTTACAGCTTTTTGTAACGTCGTCGACTATTTACGTATAGACTATAGTAGGGGTCACCAACCTTTTTGAAACCAAGAGCTACTTCTTGGGTAATGATTAATGCGAAGGGCTACCAGTTTGATACACACTTAAATAAATTGCCAGAAATAGCCAATTTGCTCAATTTACCTTTAATAAATAAATCTATATATATCAAAAAATGGGTATTTTTGTCTGTCATTCCGTCGTACATTTTTTTTCCTTTTACGGAATGTTTTTTTATGTAGATAATCCATGCATCCATCCATTTTCTACCGCTTATTAAAAAACACTTTATTGAACGGTTTAAAAGAGGAGAAAACACAAAAAAATGAAAATACAATTTTTAAAACGTAGTTTATCTTCAATTTCAACTCTTTAAAATTCAACCGAAAAAAATGAATAGAAGAACCAACTAATTCGAATATTTTTGAAAAATATAAAAAAATAATAATTCATAGACCATAATTAGTCATTTTTCCTGATTAAGATTAATTTTAGAATTTTAATGACATGTTTTAAATAGGTTAAAACAAATTGGACCAAGCTATATTTCTAACAAAGACAAATCATTATTTCTTCTAGATTTTCCAGATTTTTTTTTTTTTTAAAGAAATTCAAAAGACTTTGGAACAAGATTTAAATTTGATTCTACAGATTTTCGAGATTTGCCCGAATAATTTTTTTGAATTTCAATCATAATAAGTTTGAAGAAATATTTCACAAATATTCTTTGTCGAAAAAACAGAAGCTAAAATCCATCCATCCATCCATTTTCTAACGCTTATTCCCTTTTGGGGTGGCGGGGGGCGCTGGCGCCTATCTCAGCTACAATCGGGCGGAAGGCGGGGTACACCCTGGACAAGTCGCCACCTCATCGCAGCAGAAGCTAAAATGAAAAATTTGATTAAAATGTATTTATTGTTCATTACAATAATAATACAAATTAAAAAAATACTTGAACATTGATTTAAATTGTCAAGAAAGAAGAGGAAGGAATTTAAAAGGTAAATGTGTTTAAAAATCCTAAAATCATTTTTAAGGTTGTATTTTTTCTCTTAAATTGTCTTCCTGAAAGTTATAAGAAGCAAAGTAAAAAAAAAAAAATTATTTATTTAAACAAGTGAAGACCAAGTCTTTAAAATATTTTCTTGGATTTCTCAAATTCTATTTGAGTTTTGTCTCTCTTAGAATTAAAATTTTCGAGCAAAGCGAGACCAGCTTGCTAGTAAATAAATACAAGTTAAAAAATAAAGGCAGCTCACTGGTAAGTGCTGCTATTTGAGCTATTTTTAGAACAGGCCAGCGGGCGACTCCTCTGGTCCTTACGGGCTACCTGGTGCCCACGGGCACCGCGTTGGTGACCCCTGGTCTATAGAAAGCCGCACGGGCTCAATTTTTAAAAGAAAATATACTAGCCCTAACTGACTATAAACTGGTGAGATATTTACACAGAAAGACTTCGGAAATATTCATTTACGCACCTTAAATACTTTTACATGGTGCTTGTAACACGGCAGTAAAACGGCAGATCCAACAAAACAGAAGTCAGCATAATAGACCCGCTAGCTGCGGAAGCTCGCACTTTGATCCGCTAAAGAGAATCGATAACTCCACGGTGACGTTTTAGTGACTTCACCGAGGAATTTGTAAACTGAAACAGACCAAAATGAATGCCGTTGTAAGTTAATAATACTAGCACAGACGCTCGTAAATGTGTTAGCATATTAGCTATCACCAGTGTTCTTAATGCGTATATGTGACGTATCACGCAAAGCGCTTTTGGGTATCATTCCAAGTATAGTGAAGCGCTATATAAATTTACCAATGCTAACAAGGCTAACTTGATTACACTACGATAGCACGTGCAAATATGCTAAAAAAAAAAAAACACTACTATCAAACGTGTGAGGGTTTAGTCAGCTGTTGTTTTAGTTATATTGTAAAACGTACAAACGCCGCTTGCAAGGATGAATGAAGAAACCATATGCGATTGACGGACAGTAGACAGAACGGCACTTTTACTTCCGTTTCAAGGCACAAAAAAATTAAGGAAATATGGTACACTTTCCAAACTCGCAGCACTTGCAGTGAGCGAACTTGTCCAAAAGATGGCACCGTAGCACAAACTATATGCCCTGCGGCGATTCGAGGAAATACGGTAATCATTTTAGTGACTTTACTGAGGAATTTGTAAACTGAAATAATACAAAATTAATGCTGTTGTAAGTTAATAATACTAGCACAGACACTCGTAAATGTGTTAGCATATTAGCTATCACCAGTGTGTGAATGCGTGAATGTGACGTATCACTCAAGCGCTTTTGGGTATCATTCCAAGTATAGTGAAGCGCTATATAAATTTACCAATGCTAACAAGGCTAACTTGATTACACTACGATAGCACGTGCAAAAATGCTAAAAAAAACACTACTATCAAACATGTGAGGGTTTAGTCAGCTGCTGTTTTAGTTATATTATAAAACGTATAAACGCTGCTTGCAAGGATGAATGAAGAAACCATATGCGATTGACGGACAGTAGACAGAACGGAACTTTTACTTCCGTTTCAAGGCACAAAAAATTAAGGAAATATGGTACACTTTCCAAACTCGCAGCACTTGCAGTGAGCGAACTCGTCCAAAAGATGGCGCCGTAGCACAAACTATATGCCCTGCGGCGATTCGAGGAAATACGGTAATCGTTTTAGTGACTTTACTGAGGAATTTGTAAACTGAAATAATACAAAATTATTGCCGTTGTAAGTTAATAATACTAGCACAGACGCTCTTAAATGTGTTAGCATATTAGCTATCACCAGTGTGTGAATGCGTGAATGTGACGTATCACTCAAAGCGCTTTTGGTATCACTCCAAGTATAGTGAAGCGCTATATAAATTTACCAATGCTAACAAGGCTAACTTGATTACACTACGATAGCACGTGCAAATATGCTAAAAAAAAAACACTACTATCAAACATGTGAGGTTTTAGTCAGCTGTTGTTTTAGTTATATTGTAAAACGTACAAACGCCGCTTGCAAGGATGAATGAAGAAACCATATGCGATTGACGGACAGTAGACAGAACGGCAGTTTTACTTCCGTTTCAAAGCACAAAAATTGAAGGAAATATGGTACGCTTTCCAAACTCGCAGCACTTGCAGTGAGCAAACTCGCCCAAAAGATGGCGCCAAACACACCTGTTCAGTTTCTGTGTTACAACTAGCTACGTTTCTTGCATACGAGAGATTTTAGCCGTTGGCATAGGTTAGCCGAACTTTTGTATAATCCGGAAAATACGGTAGCTTGTTAGCTTCTTACATCGCGGGCGATCATGGTGATTAGGGTGTCATCTCGAGACTGCTCAAGTGGGAAGTCTTCCGTGGGGTGCGTCCGGCCTACCACTCCCTCCAACCCAGGGGTCCCGAAACTACGGGCCGAGATCCGGCCCACCACCGTTCGAGATCTGGCCCGCGGGAAGTCCCAAATTATTATTATTATTTTTTTTTTTAATCTGTCCTTTCTAATCCATTTTCTACCACTTGTTGCTTGTTTCCTAGCCACTCAGGCAAATCACATTGTCTAAAAAAGCATGTATCCAATCAATGATGTAATATCATTGATCATTGCCAAATGTTTTTAACCCAATGCGGCCCCCTGGTCAAAATGTTTGGGGTAACCCTGCTCCAACCACATGTCTCGCCCCGGCTGCTGCTAATAAAGGCGACAGGGGATTAGATAATCTTTCCCAGCTGGGGAAAGATTATCTCTTTCTATCCCCTTCTGCAATAAATGATAAAGTCAAATACAAAAAAAGGCAACGAGAGAAGTATCCCACACTTCTCTTTTATAAAGTAAATGTGTACAGCCCATATAAAGGAGTGCTTTTTTCCCAACACAATTGCGATGGGGCCCCCCCCTTTAATATAATGTTTGGGGACACACTGACTATAATCGTATCCGACAGTTCCAGTAAGACGATAGCGTGAGCTCATTTTATTTGGTTTCTCCAATGTTTTCAAAAGGATTACATGTAATTGTTTCAAGTTTGTGTTGTGGTAAGCAACAACCCCTGCATATGTTTTCTCCTGTCAGACATATGTTTACGTTATGTCTGTGTGAGAATTGTGCAAAAAAACAAAACGCATTCCATCTATTACTATTATTATTTTCAAAGTCGCAGAGAGAAATAGACGTGATTTGGAGAGCTAACGAGGATGACGGACAGATGTGGGCTGAGCATAACGAGCATCAGAACCATCTTATATCACACTAATGAGTGATGACATTTAACACCGTAAATAATGTCATATTTTTTCCTGGTACACAATTAATTTGTGTGATAAGTGTGTCTATCCATCCATCCATCCATTTTCTACCGCTTAGTCCCTTTCGGGGTCGCGGGGGGCGCTGGCGCCTATCTCAGCTACAATCGGGCGGAAGGCGGGGTACACCCTGGACAAGTCGCCATAACATAGTAAATTGCTTACTTTTTAATTATTATTACTTTTATTGTTACTTTTTGTCCTGTCTATACTTTACCGTATTTTTCGGACTATAAGGCGCACTTTTGTACATTACATATTAATTGTGGTTGTGCTTACTGAACATGAATCTGTCAAGCTTCCCACTGACAGTGTGTTTGTGTTTTAGTTTTTCCTCTGTGTGTTTAGTATTTCGTGTCCTTAGTTCCTGTCAGCACTCTTATTTTGGTTCAGCTTCCTGTAGTTCTGCGGCTGATTGGCACCTGGCCACACCTGGTGTAAATCAGCCAGATCCTATTTGTACCTGCTTTGTCTTCCGGTCAAGGCTGGATTATTGATTTGTCATGTCGATGTCGCTCCCAGAGTGCTTTGTTTCCGCTCAGATGCGGCTGATTGGCACCCGGCTACACCTGGTGTCAATCAGCCCGCCCCTATTTGTACCGGCTTTGTCTTCCGGTCAGGGCTGGATTATTGCTTTTTGTCATGTCGTTGCTACCTGTCGTGTTTTGTCAACGCAGCGTTGCGGTAAGTTTTATTTGATTACTGCCTTTTGTTCCCTGCTTCCAAGTTTGTTTTTGTATTACATGTACGACTTCTGTTTCCTGCTCGATTCTCGCTAGCTTCCATGCTAAGTTCCTTTTTGTTTTCTAGCTCCCATGCTAGCTCCCTTAGTTTGTTATCCGCCTCGTGCGCGCTTTGTGTTAGTACCCTTTCGTTTGTTCTTCTTCTATTATTTAAATTAAATCATGTTTTCTCACTCAATGCCGCCCTCCTTCTCTGCATCTTGGGGTTCGTCACCAACTAACTTTGACAGAATCAATTTTATGTGGTACATGGTGTCAAAATAAGTGTAGATAGACGATACGCGTGGACTGCAAGTTGACGCCTGTTGTTCAATAAATGACGCTACCAAGTACTGGTAGGCAAGCAAAGGCAAAACTTTGATGTATTATTGTAGAATATTACACACGGCGCTCTAAAAACCGTCAAAATGTTGCGGTACAACTTTTGGGACGGCGTGGCGTGGTTGGGAGAGTGGCCGTGCCAGCAACCTGAGGGATCCTGGGTCAATCCCCACCTACTACCAACCTCGTCACGTCCGTTGTTTCTTCGAGTTAGACACTTCACCCTTGCTCCTGATGGGTCGTGGTTAGGGCCTTGCATGGCAGCTCCCGCCATCAGTGTGTGAATGTGTGTGTGAAAGGGTGAATGTGGAAATAGTGTCAAAGCGCTTTGAGTACCTTGAAGGTAGAAAAGCGCTATGCAAGTATAGCCCATTTACCGTTTGTAAGCTACGAAGGCGCACCGCTTGATGGATTGTTGGAGCATTTGGCTACCATAGTCAGACATACTTCTTTTTTCTCTATCATTCTGTTGTGGGGCATTTATCCTCCCCTATTGTCAATTCTAAAGCAAAATAGCCCATGGTTCGAACTTATTCTGTCAGTAGACTCTTTGCGGAAAATGTAAAACCTAAAAAAAAATAAAAAAAAGATGAAAGTGAGCCATGTAAATAAGATAGATATCGAGAAAAAGAACAAGCTTATCGATATGCTGTCGTCACAGACTACAATGGCGGACGTGTGCAAATTTTCAAAATACGGATCAGCAGGTCCCAGAAGGTAAGAAAAGTTGCTTTTGCGTAATATTGCAAAAGAAAACTCCAGATAATATGTCTTACCTTATATCTTTTAGTTTTTATTCATAGCTGTATGTAGAAGTGGCTGGTTGTATCTGCTGCTTTAATGTCTTTAATGTCCTCTGATGTTTGATGTTTCCCTCTTACATGTGTACATGTGTACTATGGCTATTGGTAGTTTTTTTCCCTTGGCCTCAGTCTGCACCCCCTCTCCAGGGGCCCAGACTTAGACCAATTTTTTTATTTTATTTTAATCTTCTATTCCCCCTCCTGTTCTGTCTCCCTGTAATGTTTGTCTGATCTTGAAGGGGATTGTGCTGAAAATTTTAATTTTCCTGACGGAATAAATCAAGTACTATCTAATCTAATCTAATCTAAACACACAGGGGGTAAAAGGCGAAACGTCCGTAGTATGGTCAGAGCAACTACGGCGATGCGATTTGAATGTGTCGTGCATAGATTTGGTCTCCCAAAGCTTTGGTAATAAAATATTAAGTTAAGCTACTCTGTCTCGGATTCTTTTAAAACCAGCTTATGTGTCATCAAACGAACTCTGGGGGGTGACCGGCAGAAGACCGGGTCTGAACACAACACCATATATACACCATAATAATACTCGTATGTTGAAGCGCAGTACAATCCATTAAGCGATGCGGCTTCATAGCTTACCAAAGTCTGGGAGCAGGTGGGTAAAGTGTCTTGCCCATGGACACAACGGCAGTGACTAGGATGGCAGAAGCGGGGATCGAACCGGGAACCCTCAAGTTGCTGGCACGGCCATTCTACCAACCGAGCTATACCGCCCCGGTATACGGACAGACTCAAAAAAACTGGTGATAAATGTGACTGTGGAGTACAATTTACCCAAAATTTACACCAAAGCACATCCGATGTGTTATTTTGACCACGATAAAGTATTCTAAAATCGTCATAGGCCCCCTTTAACCAACGCACATTCGCACACACACACACAAATGTATCCAGGACCGACCACAGGGTGAGAGACTGTGCAGTACTAGTAGGAAAAACAGAAGAAAATGCCTCGACAGAAAGTGATATGAAGACTTTTAGGCCAGGGAAACTAGAACCGAGTGACTATGTTTGTGTTCTGGGCGATACGATGCAGCACATACCATTTTACTGTGGATGGAAGGGGATACAGGATAGTTGTAGTGGTATAATCCGGGACCTATGGACCTCCTATCACCCGGGTAGTCATACTGAAGGAAGGGGAGATGATAACCAGGAAAGATGGAGGCAAGAAAGGACACCAAGATTGTTAGACGGGAGTAAGGGTGAAAA
The DNA here is from genome assembly GCF_033978795.1 of Nerophis ophidion. Taxonomy (NCBI): domain Eukaryota; kingdom Metazoa; phylum Chordata; class Actinopteri; order Syngnathiformes; family Syngnathidae; genus Nerophis; species Nerophis ophidion. The sequence continues at coordinate 1,934,227 of NC_084626.1, read as the reverse complement.
TGGTCACAACATTAGTCTCTCATTCTTTCTATCATCTCATGACTACTTTAACTTCTGGATATTACCAAGGTTTTGATTTGGAGCCAGAAGGTAAGAAGGGATCAAGTCATCTCTAGATGATCCTACACCTGTTTCTCACCTTTGGCGAGCTGAGGGATCTCCGTAGGTTATAGACCGACGGATCGGCGTAGACCATGTCGTCCCTCATCCTTCCCGAAAACCAATCGAAGCGGGCGGACGGCGATCGAGCCGGCGAGGCAAAGTTGTGCGACACCGGCGAGTAAGCCCCGCTGGAGGACAACGACGGCGACCGGGGCACGGACCTGGAACGTGGCTGGATAGAAAGGCGTCTCAAGGTCTTTTCCACACCGCTGTAGTACTGCGGTCCCCAAGAGTCCCTCGGGTTCGGCGGGTCGTAAAACTGGTGAGGCCCATCCCTCAGCGAGCGTCGCTTGTCCTCGACTGCCCAGCGGTGGTCGTACCCGCCCACGGCAGAGACGGTGCAAATGCTATCAGGCCGTACTCCTGGCGGGTACAGTGGGTACTCTTCCACGTACTGGGGGCCACTTGGGTAGCCGTAGTAGTCGACACCTTGACTCACTGGGTAGTAGCGGGATGGACTGGAAGAGCAGGGAAAATGCAAATCAGATGGATGGTGGTTACGTCTTTACATGTACAGTTTGTCTTTTGTCTTTTTACAACCAGTGGAAAACAAATAGTATGTCAATCATATACAGGTGTGACCTTTGAACCCTAAAGGAGCATCGGCGCAAACAGAACCAGAACTCTTTAATAACTAAAGTTCCTTGGGTGAATAACGTAAACTCACTACACCGGTATGTTTAAGCACTTTCATGGCAAGTTTACTGACAGATATCAGTAAGAACTGTTATGATCCGCTGCCCGGATCATATTATGATTTAGATTTTTAAGTGTCTTTTGTGTTTTCTGTTAGATTTGGAATCCTTTGGTTCCTGTTTGTGCACCTCTCAGTTGGTTTCCACAGTTACTCTTTATTTTCACCTGCCGCCTGTTCCGGACGTGCACCTGTTTTGTGATTACTGTCATTATTTAAGCCTGCCTTTTCCAGTCAGTCAGTCTTGCTTCCTAATTTGTTTTCATACAACAAGTAAAGACTTCTGTTTTCTTGCTCGCTACCTGCTAGCTTCCACGCTAGGCTATTTGTTTTCTAGCTCCCATGAAAACTAGAAAAAGTCTGTTTTATTGCTTGAATAAATCATTTCCTACCTGCACGCTGTGTCCGTCTGCATCCCTGGGGGAACGAAATCCGCACCACGATGCAACCAGGTCGTTACAAGAACTTTCCACTACTTTATTTTAGAAATGGCAACAGCGGAGGATAAATGTCCCATAACAAGAAGATAGAGAAAAGGAAGAAGCTTATCGACTACGGGGTTGACACGGACTACAAAGGCGGATGCGCACGCATTTTCAGGACTCATGCAGATTTTCAAAATACAGATCAGCAGGTACCAGAAGGTAAGAAAAGTTGTTTTTGCATAATATAGCGAAACTAAACGTCAGATAATATGTCTGACCATTGATGGAGATAGATATCTTTTTAAATCCTAGTCATATTTTAGAACAATTAAGTATTGGCCATGCATAGACCTTGAAGGTTGGAATGTAGCGAGAAGTCATAACACTCTCCTTATCTCAAATGTGCCAGACTTAGGAGGAGGGGGAGAGGAGGAAAAGGGGGGCGAGGGAGAGGGGGTAAAAGGTGAACCTTCCATAGTATGGTCAGAGCAACTAGGGCGCTGCGATTTGAATGTGTCGTGCATAGATTTGGTCTCCCAAAGCTTTGGTAATAAAATATCAATATAAGCTACTCTGTCTCGGATTCATTTAAAACCAGCTTATGTGTCATCAAACAAACTCTGGGGGGTGACCGGCAGAAGACCGGGTCTGAACACAACACCATATATACACCATAATAATACTCGTATGTTGAAGTACAGTACAAACCATCAAGGGATACGGCTTCATAGCTTACCAAAGTCGTACTAAAACTTCTTGATAGATTTTTGAACGACGTGTATAATGTTCTATATTTTCAATGGAACATATAAAATGTTGGTGTTGTTTACTTGAGTCATATTACAGTCTACGTGTATCTCTTATGTGTGACTGTGTAAACTGTTGCAATCTGGCATTGGGAAATGTTTGTGTTTTTAGAGGATGCGGAGGACAACAGGCAGCGTGCACGCAAGATGATTTTTTTATCTTTTAACGAGGCCAAACATTGAAGGAAGATAGAGCTGAAAAGTGCACCTGATGCCCAAGACAAAATTAAAAGTGCAAAACATTAAACAAAAGCAATAACATGAACCGCGAACAGTAAAGGGAACAATAACCCAGCGCGGAGAGAACGATGAGCCGGGTATAAAACGGGTGTGTGATTAGTGACGGCAGCAGGTGGAGACAGTGATCAACAGTGTTCAAGCGCTCCTCGCAACGAAAACATTTACAAATTACGAAAAGTAGCGCTAGAAACGGAACTAAACAGAAAACCTAACAGAATAACAGCAAAACCCGACAAGACAAGATCTTCTACACCTTTTGATGTAACTCCTGACCATCCCGTGTTGTGCGATTTGGACATTTTTTACAAAGGATCATCGGTGTCCGCACTTTGCAGTATATCTATAGTACAACAGCAAAGTACCTGTGGAGGTCCTCCTGGGACGTCGGGACTCGCCGCTGATTGACCCATTGCTGCAGCTGGGCCATGGAGCTCTTCCTTTGGGCCACTTTCTCTGGGGCAGTCCTGGGCAGAACCCCCCTCCTGAGCACGACATTCTGCTGCTGCTCCCTTGTGTCCTGCGGTGGTCTGACACCGGCCTCTGGTTGTCTTGGAGGTGCACCGCTACTATTGGGAGTCTGGGGATGAGTGGGCTTGCCGTTGTAATTTTGGGGAATAGCGCCGGGAGGACAGTGGTTGTTCCAACCATTTGGATGGTGGGTTGGTTGAACAGCACGATTGGAGCCGGGTCCTCCGCCTTCATCTTCAGTTTTGCCCCCGACTTCTTTTGGTCTCATGTTCGGTTTCACAGTGTCGTGATCCGAGCAAGGGGTCGACGGTGGTGGAGTTTCCAAATTGTCCACCCGAGTGCAACTTGTGTTTGGTGAATGCCTTTGACTTTTCAGTTCCGTTTTTGGGTTAGGGTCTCTTGTCACCATGGTCTGGTTATGATCATCTGTCGTATTTGAATTTATTCTGAAAGGAACAAAACAAAATGAGTTTAAAACCTTTTTTTGAATGACACTTACCTATATACGGTAAGAACTAAGGGTGGGGAACTTCTGGTATTTCACCATTTGATTATCTTTATTATCTAGTGTTGGTGTTTGGATCGCATTTTGGCGACGGTTGTGTTCCTGGGTTGTGGAAGTACAGGAAGTAGCATGCAAGTCAGAGTCTTTTAATGTCAAAGACAAGGCAAAAATACAAAAAGAGGGATGTGTCACGGCCTGAGCGCACCTGCAAGCGCTGCAATCAATCAGCACTCTACACACCTGTCGCTGATGAGCTCCCTGGGCTTCTTAAGCCAGAGTCAACCCGCGTTCCGGGCCAGAACGTAGCGACCTGGTCCGTATAATAAGCCAACTTGTGTCTAGCTATATGCTCACTCTCTCTCTCTCTCTCTCTCTCTCTCTCTGTGTTTTCTCCTCCTCTGTGTTTCACTTGTCTCGTGTCCCTGTGTCGATCCGGCAGCATTCCTGCGTTCCCTGACGACAAGCTGTGTGTCTCGTCTCTCCGTATCCCCCTCTGGTTCCCTGGCGATCCCTTTTTGGATCTCGACCTCCTGCCTGGACGCAGGCTTTTGACGCCTCGCTCTTGCCCCTGACCTTCTGCCTGTCTCTGGACCTTCGGGCCTGCCTTTCTGCCCTTTGGACTTCCGCCTCTCGCACAACACTCCTGGTAACACTCAGATAATCACTCCACATAGTCGCACACCGCACATATTTGGATGAGTTACACACTTTATCGTAGTGTGTATTATAATAAATACAGCTAAACTACGTCCCTGCATCCAGTTGCCCGGGGGGGTTCCCACATCTGCGGTCCCCTCCGAGGTTTCTCATTGTGCCCATCGGGTTAAGGTTTTCTTGCCCTTATGTGGGATCTGAGCTGAGGATGACTCTGTGGCTTGTGCAGCCCTTTGAGAGACTTGGGGTTAAGGGGTATATAAGTATACTTTGATTGATTGATTGATTGATTTGGGACAGTGTGGCACAGTTGGGAGAGTGGCCGTGCCAGCAATCTGAGGATTCCTGGTTCAATCCCCACCTTCTACCATCCTAGTCACGTCCGTCGTGTCCTTGAGTAAGACACTTCACACTTGCTCCTGATGAGTCCTGGTTAGCGCCTTGCATGGCAACTCCCCCCCCATCAGTGTGTGAATGGGTGAATGTGGAAATAGTGTCAAAGCGCTTTGAGTTCCTTAAAAAAAAAGGTAGAAAAGCACTATGCAAGTACAACCGCTTATCATTGATTTATTGATTGAATTAATAACTCATATGATGTTTTGCGTATGGTGAATGTTTATATTCATCTGGGAGAAAGCAAACCACCATTTTATTTCAGTTCGGGCACATAATAACATAGGGCCCTTTAGTACTCACATTTGTGTGGATTGGATTAGTTTTCGCGGAAGATAAGGCAATACCATCGGACCTGGGTATGCAAAGGCGATAGCCCTATCCGTGAGAAGAGACTACATGTTTTGCTTGATGTCAACATCTAAGTTGTGAATGACCGAGCGTTTCATGAAAGCTGCTTTTATACCCAACCATGGCACCCACTTGTTCCCAATTAGCCTGTTCACGCCGTGGGAGTTTCCAAATAAGTGTTTGACGAGCATTCCTCAACTTTGTCAGTCTTTTTTTGCCACTTGTGCCCACTTTTTTGAAACATGTCACAGGCATCCAATTCCAAATGAGCTAATATTTGCAAAAAAAATAAAGTTTTCCAGTTCAGACGTTAAGTGTCTTGTCTTTGCAGTCTATTCAACCTAATTTAGGTTGAAAAGGATTTGCGAATATTTGTATTCTGTTTTTATTTACCATTCACACAAGGAAATAACTTGACTGGTTTGTGTCTGGTTTTGTACATTTTTGCTTGACTTTACCCCATTAAGACCCAAGCTCTTTGTTTACATGCTTTTTTTTTTTTTTTTTCTCTTTGCTATTTGGGCTTATTGGACCCTAATTAGAATAAAAATTAAGAATCATCATTTTATATGATGCACTTAGTCCATAAGTACACAAGCCTAACATTTTCAAATTTATTGAACATCAAGTAACTCAATAACATTAAATAACATCAAATTCAATATTAAATAGAATAACTTGCATCAAGTTCAATAATAAATAAAACAAAAGTGTTATAACTTGCATCAAGTTCAATAATAAATCAAAAAAAGTGTTATAACTTCCACAAGTTCAATAATAAATCAAATAAAAGTGTTTTAACTTGCATAAAGTTCAATAATAAATCAAATGACTTGCATCAAGTTCAATAATAAATAAAATAAAAGTGCCACTTTGCAATCTTTGCCCCCCAAAAAAAGGAGCTATCCATTTGCAAATCCTCGCACAGTGACTCGCCATTCACAAAGTGGACGTATGCGATGAACAGGCAGTATTTATTGCTATCCGTAGCTTTGTCCACTTCTACGCAAAACGACTTTCTTTTAATTTGTCTACGAGTTGTTCCTCAAGATCACTGTCGCATATACTCGGCATAGCTCGGTTGGTAGAGTGGCTGTGCCAGCAACTTGAGGGTTGCAGGTTCGATTCCCGCTTCCGCCATCCTAGTCACTGCCGTTGTGTCCTTGGGCAAGACACTTTACCCACCTGCTCCCAGTGCCACCCACACTGGTTTAAATGTAACTTAGATATTGGGTTTCACTATGTAAAGCGCTTTGAGTCACTAGAGAAAAGCGCTATATAAATATAATTCACTTCACTTCACTTCAGATCTCGCAACTGTTTCGTTTGATGGTGGGACAGCTTTTAATTTTGCTGCGCTTGTTTCTAGAGCTTGTTTTCTTGGCCATCAATTAGTGGTTTTAAACCCATTCAATAATTCCTATCTCAGCTACAATCGGGCGGAAGGCGGGGTACACCCTGGACAAGTCGCCACCTCATCGCAGGGCATGCCTCAAAATATGATTAAAATACTTTTTGAAATGATTTGTGTCAAACAAGCATCACCTTTGTGTCGGAGTAACGTTGACCTCCGCCGCTTCGCTCATGGCTTTGATCCACTCCGTCTGCTCTTCATGGCTGTCCGTGCTGAAGAAGTAGGTTCTGGTCCCGGCGTGCTCCGCCTGCATGCAAAACACAGCCGGACTTTTTAGCTCCTCCTCCTCGTCCTCCTCCTGCTCCTCCTCCTCCTCCTCCAACCAAACCTGCAGATGGAGACAGAATAATAATATATGAGAAAAAAAAACAATTGCATCACCGAATATGAGCGCGTTATTAATATGATCAGCAGCAAATGTGCCATGCAAAGACTCTTCTGCATGCAGGCGCGAGTAGAGAAAATTATTATTTTTTTCAATAATTTTTATGACAATGCGTTATTTACGTTTATTTGTGTGGTCAAACGTAAGTACGAGGTCAGGGATTCTCGAAATGTGGTAAGCCAAAGATTCGCTTCAATAGTGTGTGTAATGTTACAGTGAGCAAAAATATTATATATACTTGTTAAATAAAACTTCAGCCTTGTTTTTAATGAATATTTCGGCCTACTACGCTACTGTATTTTTATGTTGGGTCGTTATGGTGGTACTTGAAAATACTTTTTTTTTTTTCCTTGGTGAAAAAAAGTTTGAGAACCACACCACTGTACTACCTTGTCTTGAAACACAATTTAAATGTGTCATGATCCGTGGCCCGGATCATGTTTTTGTTAGTTTCTGCTGGTTTGGGACTCCCTTAGTTCCTGTTGTTTTGCACTCTTGAATTTGTTTAGTCACCATGACGACATATTTTATTCACCTGTACGCTCACCTGATTCTCAAGCACTAATCAGAGGCATTATTTAAGCCTGCCTCTGCCAGTCAGTCGACCTGGCCTTATTGTTTGTTTCATGCTCTCGTTATGTTAAGTTTTGCTTGTCTCCTAGCCTATGCTAAGTTTAGCTTTGAGTGCGATTGGCAGGTGTTTCTTTCGACTTGTTTTCTGTCCTTGGAGGTGCTTTGATTTTTTTCCCAAGAATAAATCATGCTCCTACCTGGACGTCCTGTTTGGAGTGGTCCGTTTGCATCCCGGGGGGAACGACTCTTGCAGCAAAATGCAACCCCGTCGTAGCAAAAATCTATTTCATTTTTTTTCAAAATAGTCTGTTATTACTGACCAAACCGAGTGCTAGGTGAGCCTGGAAAATAACTTTGAATGAAAATAGAATATTGATATTGATATTAAAGAAGAATGGTTAGGGTTGAATAAGAATATGCTTCAGCTTACTCCTTTTTAAATATGTTTGAATATTATGTTTATAAAGTATTTGTGTGCGATATTTTTCTAATAAAAAAATGTGAATAAACAATTCAAACCAAAAATGGTATCAAATATATTTCCAGTGAACGTGTTTTAATGTTTTTTTTATGATTCAAGTGGGTTTTTTCACATTTTCTTGAGAAAAAAATCTGTGAATTTGCATATTTTCTGATGAAATACAGGGCAGGAATTTGAGATGAGCCAACCATCGGGTTTAGATCCCAGGTGTCAAACTTAAGGCCCAGGGGCCAAATCTGGCTAGCCATATTATTTTATTTGGCCCTGCGAATGCCTGGAAATAATAAGCGCTAAAAAATTGCTTAATCTTTTCTTACTAAATATATATTTTCTTTCCCGTTTGACATTAAAAATCATGTACTGCATGCAATTATATATATTTTTTTAATTCAATATTATCACAATAGAAATACTATATCATTATTTATTCCTAAAACATTTTCATAAATACTGTACTTAAATATCTGCTTGACTTAAGATCTCAAAACAAATTATCAATCAAGTTGGAGACTGTAAAATTTAACTAAAATCTTTTTACCATAAAATCAACTTTTGGTACTGCCCCCCCCCACTATACAATAAAACACTAAAACATTAAAAAACAAAACAAAAAACATTAAAACAAGACTTTACGGTTGAAAAAAAAAAAAAAATAATAAATTAAAAAAAGGCAGCTCTGTATAATTTTACCCCTAAAACATTGGTATTGTTTCTCCATTCCATTCTATTTATTATCTTTTTTATATGCTGTAAAAAAATAATAAAACAATTTAAAAATACTGCTTTTACTGTAAAATTCTGGTGACTGAGCTGCCAGTTTTTAAAGTAAAATTGTAATATTGTTTTTGCTGCTTATGTAAAAAAAATATATTGTTTATATATATATATATATATATATATGTATATTCATATATCACTCATAGTTAAAAACGGCCCTCTGAGGGTAATCATAAGTGCAATGTGGCCCTCAAAGAAAACCAGTTTGACACCCCTGTGTTCCTGTTTGCAGAAACTTTAATAATACACAATTACCTTCTCCATATGTGTGACATTATCATTATTATTCTCTCATTGGATAATAAACATCAGAGAAAAGTCGTCTGGTGCGGCAAAAAAAAGTTTTTGAGTTGGCCGGTGCTTGTCGTTGCTGTCTTTCAACATCCGGGCAAAGTGGCCGAGAGACTTTTAAAATTAAAATAACGTCAGGAGGAACTTTTACATCAAAGGAACACACGTTTTTTGTTTTTTTTCTGGATGAAGATAAGCCTGATGTCCGGTTTGGTTGCTGATAGGATTTTAAAATTTGATATTTTCTTTAAGCGTCATGCAACACGGAACAGGTCAAAGCAAACATGCGCTGCAAGAGACATAAACATGCATATTTGCACAAAGGACTAGTGTACCTATGTTACTAGAACCTCACACAGGAAACAACCAGGGCTGGCACAACTCATGGGGAGAGGAGAACAGACATGGGGTCAAGGTTAAATATCAATTTATTTTAAAAACATACATTTAATTTAATACATATTGGGAAAAAATATATAATATTACAAGACATTATTTTGAAATAATAAAACACCAATATAAGAGTCATATTTGTAATCATAGCAGAAGCAGTAGAAATAGTAACTTCTAGCAATTGGCCACAAGATGGCAGCAGAGACAAAGAAGTTTAACAATAACAAGCCAACAAGCGCCTCTTGCATCAAAGTATATTTCTTTCATCATAAATCAAATTAAATTTGCAATCTTACACGATTTAACTGGCGGAAACTATACCCACATAACAATGTCTCTTGAATAATAAACAGTAAGCAATGCCGTTGCTGTTATTTCGCAACACCCACGTAAAATATAGTTGTTTTTTTTAACCTGGCTTTAGTTATTTTTGCCAAAATGGGAAATCAAAGGATAAGAAACATGTTACTTATCAAACAATTCTATTTGATCCAACCACGTCGGGGTGTATAACGCAAAAAAAAAAAAAAAACAATAACAAGAAGGGCAATTCCGTCAACAGGAGGTGACGTCACGAACAAACAGGAGTGGAAGGCACAGGCCACGCCTACTGCAGTGACAGCGCCCTGATGTGATTGGCGGAGGGAGAACATAGTAAGACCGGGCAGTAACTTGGCAACAGGGGCGGGGCCCAGCGTGTGTGTGTGTGTGTGTGTGTGTGTGTGTGTGTGTGTGTGTGTGTGTGTGTGTGTGTGTGTGTGTGTGTGTGTGTGTGTGTGTGTGTGTGTGTGTGTGTGTGTGTTCGTTCTGGCAATTCTGACTTAATGGGGACATCGCTCTGTTTACACACCTTTAGGGGACCTCCGACAGTGTGGGGACATAAAAACAGGTCCCCTAAAGGGAAACCTTTTAAATGATAGTCAAATCCATTCTGAAGATGTCTAAGTGATTTTTAAGCTTAGGTCCATAAAACATGTTTAGTGAAAAGTAAACATCTAATTTGAACTTTTTTTTTTTTAATGGTCCTCAGTAGTCCCGAACAAATGTGTGTGAATTATGCCAAATTATTTAAATTTGGACCCCATTGTCAGGCTTGCTCCTGACAGTTTGTCTATGTTTTAGTTTTTCCCTCTGCATTTGTCTTTGTTTCCTCTGTGTGTGTGTGTGTCATGTTTCCTGTCAGCGCTCTTATTTTATCTGTTTGCCGTGTTTCTCCCTGGGCGCTGTTTCCCCTTAGCTGCGGCTGATTGGCACCTGGCCACACCTGGTGTCAATCAGCCCGCTCCTATTTGTACCTGCTTTGTGCCTCCAGTCAGGGCTGGATTATTGTCATGTCGATGTCACTTCCTGTCGTGTTGTTTCTTGTCGTGTCATTGCAGCGTAGCGGTAAGCTATATTTCGGTATCTGTTTGTAGCTTACTGTCTTTTGTTTCCTGCTTCCGTTATGTTTTCATTCTACAAGTACCGACTTCTGTTTTCCTGTTCGCTACCCGCTAGCTTCCATGCAAAGCTCCTTTGGTTTTCTAGCTCCCATGCTAGCTCTTTTAGTTTTCCTATCCGCCTTATGCATGCTTTTTGTTGTACCCCTTTTGTTCTTGTTCTTGTATTTTAATTGAAACATGTTTACCTGCAAAATGCCTGCCTCCTTCTCTGCATCTTGGGGTTCGTCAACAACAAACTTTGACACCCATGAACCATATTAACGCTTTTCCCCAGCGTCTCCAGTACGTCTGATCAGCACATTACTACATCAATCCAGAGATTTAAAGACGTGTATGAGCTAACTGGGCAGTGGCCATTTTATCTAACATTTTTTGTGCCTCCACAACCTGTAGAACGTGTGGTCCACACAAGTCATGAACAAAAACTTGGTCCCCATTCCAAATGATAACCAGTGTGTGTGTGTGTGTGTGTGTGTGTGTGTGTGTGTGTGTGTGTTCTGGCAATGCTGACTTAATGGGGACATCGCTCTGTTTACACAGTCCTTTTTAGGGGACCTCTTACGGTATGGGGACAAAAAAAACAGGTCTCCTAAAGGGAAAGCTTTTTAAATGATTCTGAGGATCATGTCATATTTGATTTGAACTTTTTTGTAAATGGTCCTCATTAGTCACGAACAAATGTGTGTGAAGTATATAAACTTATTTAAATTCGGTCCCAATGAACCATATTAACTTTTTTTTCCCCAGGGTCCCCAGTAAGTCTGATCATCACATTACTTCATCAATCCAGAGATTTTAAGACGTGTATGAGCTAACTGGGCAGTGGCCATTATACCTAATTTATGTCATGCCTTCACAACCTGTAGAAAAGGTGGTCCCCACAAGTCATGATCGAAAATTCGGTCCCCATTCCAAATGATAACCAGAATTTGTGTGTATGTGCGTGTGTGTGTGTGCGTGTGCGTGTGTGTGTGTGTCCTTTAAAGCAGATCATTGTCCTTTGTTCCTCGCTTCAGGTAATCCCCACACGTCAATCTCACAGACTTGCTCCAACACACCCAGGAAGCCATTATTACGCAATAATTAAGGGTAATATAATCATTACCAAAGAAACAAAAGCAATCTTGCCTTTTTTTCCACATGTGCAAATAAAGCTGTGGGGGGAAAAAAAGAGGGTGAGGCCACGAGTGACTGGCCCACTCTTGGCAGGACCGCCCACAACTAGGCCCGAAGGTATTATTATCAGTGGGAATGTTTTCAGGTCAAGTTTGATGTTCATTCATGTCACCACCGCTCTACTTTACAGTATCTGAATATATTTAACCTTTTCAAAGCAATGACAAGGGTTGTGTCCATGCCATTGTTTTGGTACCGGTACCAAAATGTATTTTGATACTTTTCGATACTTTTCTAAATAAAGGGGATTTTCATTATTGGCTTTATTTGAACAAAAAATCTTAAGGTACATTAAAAATATCTTTATTATTGCAATTTTGTCCTTAAATAAAATAGTGAACATACAAGACAACTTGTCTTTTAGTAGTAAGTAAACAAACAAAGCCTCCTAATTAGTCTGCAGACAAATGCAGTAACACATTGTGTCACCTATTATTTTGTCAACATTATGTAAAAAAAATGATCATTTACTGTTGATATCTGCCTATTTTCCATTTTAACATGTTCTATCTACACTTCTGTTAAAATGTAATAATCCCTCATTCTTCTCTTGTTTGGACACTTTACATTAGTTATGGATGATACCACAAATTTAGGTATCAATCCGATACCAATAGTTACAGTATCATACATTGGTCATATTCAAAGTCCTCATGTGTCCAGGGGCGTATTTCCTGAGTTCATAAACATAATATGAATTTTTTTAAATTTATTAAAAAAAATATGAATGTAATCATAGTAGTATCGACTATATACATTCTTGTACTTGGTATCATTACAGTGGATGTCAGGTGTAGCTCCACCCATGGTGTTTGTTTACATTGTGACGCCGGTGAGCTATTGTATCCTCCTATGGTGTGTAGTGAAGCATGTTTAGCTATTCCTCGTCCTGCAGTGATAATGCTACTTGTAAGAAACATACTTTATTTGTCGCCATGGAGTCGAGGATTAGTGATTTAGAAGTAGCTAAAACCGCCATGTCTTAAAGCATCTCTTCCTGAGGACGTTTCAATGTTTTAGTTTCACCTTTTTTGTTGGTTTTCAAGCCAAAATCCATCCATCCTCCGTTTTCTGTCCACACACTGTCTGCTTTTAAGTACTCTGTGATTGTGCGCTGCCGAACATGCTCCTCCACCAGTTTAAATGTAAAAGTTAGATATTGGTTTTCACTATGTAAAAGCGCTTTGAGTAACTATAGACAATGCGCTATATAAATATAATTTACTTCACTCCTCTGCTCGTAAAACCCAGCGATGTCATGCCCGTTAATTTTTAAAAAAAATAAAATATAATTGAAATAAAATTTCAAACAGAGTATAGTACTGTGACGCTTGGTGGGGATTGCGTTCTCTCGAAGGTGCAGTCGGAATGGAACACAGCGTGAAGGTAGGAATGATGATTCATTTATATACTAAAGAACAACCTAAGAACAAAAAGACTTGCACTATAAACAAACCAACAGAACTAGCATGTGAGCTAGGCGGAACAAAAGACGCTAGCATGTGAGTTAGGAGAAACAAAAGACGTTAGCATGTGAGCTAGGAGGAACAAAAGACGCTAGCATGTGAGCTAGGGAAACAAACAAACAAACAAGTAGCATGGAATTTAATCGAGTACAAAAAGATATTTACCACAATGCGGGATAGCGACGTCACCTGTTGCACGAAAAGTAATTTACACTGCGAGGACGAAGGAACAAAGAGGGCAGGTTTAAGTAGGGACGGATAATTAGGAGGCAGGTGCGCGACGAAAAACAAGAGACAGGTGACACTAAATGCGTAACCAGGCAACAGAAACAAAACAGGAAGTGCCACCAGGAACTAAGGACGTCAAATACTAAACAGGGTGATAACACACCAGAAGAAAACCAGAACATGCCATGATCAAAGTAATGGATCATAACAAGTACAGATTTTGTATTCATTAGTATCGCGCTACTATATATATTATATAAATATATATTTCTACCTTCATAATAAGTTTTACTAGTATTTTATCCTTTATTGCTACTCATGGGTCTTACTAATTTACATATTTTATCATTTGTACTTCCTAGTGTTCCTCAAATGGAGTCCTCAGCATCAGAGATCATTGCCCATGGCTTTGGGGGAGCTTTGTGTCAGAGGCCTGGTGGCCATGGTCTGGTGATCTCCTGTTGGCCATGGTCTGGTGATAGTGTTTCTTCACCCGGCTCCTCTGTACTCAGCCTTGCGTTCTTTTAAGGAGAATGTGTGTGTGATGGATAATGGGGGATTCGAGTCACCGGGGTGTTGTTTTTAAGTGTGTAAGGCACTTTGTGTTGCATTTCTTTTATTAAAAGATATTTATAGGTAAAGTTAGATCAAGTTTGATTGATTGGCGGTGGCTTCTTGGTTCCACTCTATGCCTAAAAACTGCTGGCATCGGCACATTTTCACTTTGACACCTGATTCAGAGTCTCCAATTAACATGACACCCAAACGCCTCACACAGATGCCCTAATTGAGATTTGAACTCTTTTACTCTATCGACACAATTAAATCCGTATTCACCCCAATTTAATAAGAAATAGATTACCACCTTTAAATGTAGTTTTTTTTTCTCATTGCTTCCTGTTAAAATTAACGTCAAGTCTTTGTTTGAAGCCCAAACTTGTAAAACCGTCAGGGGACCTAATACTTATTTTCCCGTTCTGCATGTGGTATTTTTAACCTTCCACGTTCTGTGTGAAGAACATGCTGTTTCTGTGGCACAGATTCCAAAGCAAAGCAGGTCATCAGACTATTAACGGACTATCGACTGGTTTTTGAAGCCAATCAAAACCTTCTAGAAAAACCTCAAAATCTATATTGGTAAAAGCGCACCTCATTTTATATTTAGGGGGGGCGTGAGCAAACAGATGTTTGGTTTTTCCGATCTGGTGAGATCTTTGGACACCCTGTAAGGGTGAGGTATACCTGGACCTGCACTGTGCACGCAAATCACAGGAAACATGTGTAAGTTTGACACTTTTTAACGGCCTGCGGCAGATCAGCCCGTTAAAAAGAGCATGAAGGGGAAATGTAACGAGAAAAAGTTGCAATGTTGACCCAAATAAGGCTGTTATTGCGATCAAATATTCCACTTTAAAAAAGTGTATGGGAAAATATTGCATATTTTGCACATTTGCAATTAAAAAAACATATTTTTTGTGACAAAAATGTCAATAAACAACAACAAAAAAAAAAAAAAAATATATATATATATATATATATATATATATATATATATATATATATATATATATGTATGTAGGTGTGGGAAAAATCACAAGACTACTTAGTCTCTACAGAACTGTTTCATGAGGGGTTCCCTCAATCATCAGAGATTTTTATATATATATATATATATACATATATATATATATATATATATATATATATATATATATATATATATATATATATATATATATATAAACAAAACAAATTACCAACATTCTCAGACATCCAAAAGTCTTTTATTATTATATTATTTTCAAAAATTGTATGTTTAGATTCCCCTTAGGATCCATCTATCAATTATATGTTTTTATTAATATATATATATATATATATATATAGTTTTAAAAATCAAATATCCACAATTTTTTTATTTTTTTATTATTATATTATTTTCAAAAATTGAATATTTAGATTCCCCTCTAGGATTCATCTAACAATTATATGTTTTTATTAATATATATATATATATATATATATATATATATATATATATATATATA
>NC_084626.1:1903855-1913855 GCF_033978795.1 Nerophis ophidion | reverse complement strand
GAACTACTTCAGTTCAGGATTGCAAAGCTTATCCCACCTGGACGGATCTTCTGCCAATCACAAGGATGACAAAATCCTGTACGGACGGACAACCATTACCCTTACAGTTTGCAATAGTACAATCTTAAATCGGCCTAGTCGTTTCTGGACTGTGGACTGGAGGCCCACAGACGGCATGCAAAGTCAACATGGGAGTCAAACCCGGAAACCATTTGCTGTCAGGCACCAGTATGAGCACTCTTCCACTGTGCTGCACATTTCAGATCATGTTTGTGTCATTGTTGATGCCGAAGTCAATGATCTGTCCGCATTCCGTGACAACGCAGCAGGGTTGACTATTAATTTGGAAATGCATAGGGTTTGATCATCAACAAATAACTACAATGTCACGGAAGAATAGATAATATATCCCTGCCACTCCGAATGGATCAGTTCTTTGCATATTTATACAAACCCCGTTTCCATATGAGTTGGGAAATTGTGCTATTGCAAGGAATTTAGGGATTTTATCATCTACGGTCCGTAAAATCATGAAAAGGTTCAGAGAGTTTGGAGAAATCACTGCCTGATCTCTCAGGCGGTACTGCCTCAAAAACCGACATCAGTGTGTAAAGGATATCACCACATGGGCACAGGAACACTTCATAAAAACCACTGTCAGTAACTACATTTGGTCGCAACATCTGTAAGTGCAAGTTAAAACTCTACTATGCAAAGCGAAAATCGTTTATCAACAACACCCAGGAGCGCCGCCGGCTTCTCTGGGCCCGAGCTCATAATAATATAGTACGCATTTTTTAAAGTGGCATGCTCAAAATCATTAAATGCCTTTTTGAAAAAAGGAACATTCGGTCTGGTACTTTCGACTGGACTGAGTAACATTACACAACCCAGGTTTTTGTAGGCTGATCTTACTTCAGGTACCATGTCGAAATTATTTCTATATTTATTATTTTTAACCTTCCTCTTGTGTTAGCTTTCTGTTACCATCTCTTATGTTAACGGGTCGGTTTTGACCCGTGTCTTAAATCAGCTGTAAAATACACTAAAAACAATTATCTATCATCCAATTTGTTTCTCATCTCTTGGTTACCTCGTTAGGCTTCCTTATCCTTGAAAATATTGGTTTTAATATTTTTGGTTTGGGCCATTGGGCCTTTTTTTGTCAGTATACCCCTCGATTTCAATTTTTAAAAATGGTAAAACGAACCTCAAGAGAATCATATAAATTAAAAAAAGGTTGTTGTGTTACCTAACTATTACTAAGGGGTATTAGAACACATCTCTTAAATGTGTTTTATTTATTTTTTCATTTTAAGAATTTTAACTATAGTAACATCTATGGTGTTACGGGTCAATTTCGACCCATATATATTTACTTCAAGAAAAAGGCTAAAAAGTATTTTTTTCAGCAACAGAAATCCAACATCAAACAAACAGCAACCAATCAAGCAAATGAAACCAAGAGAAATAGATTACTAGTTCCAAAACTAATAAAAAAAAACAAAATCAGATTGGCAAAAAGTGACACTTTTAGTGTCCGTCTTTTGTTTGTTTTTGTACAGGATAACAAGGTAAAATGAGAATCCACTAAAGCTCACATGATTGAGAAAGGAGCTGGCTGTCAGTGTGTTCAGTTTTGGCTCTTATCATTGCTTTATCATCTTATTTTTATAACTGGGTCGAAACCGACCCTAACAACACCAAGGGCATAATTTTTACCAGAGCATTTTATAATTTAGTGAAAAAAATTTAAATGTTTTATTTTGTTGACAAAGAGGTTCCTGACAAAGTCAAAAAGCTTTGATGCAAAAAATACATGTATTTGGTGTTTTTATGCATTTAAAAACTAAAACGGGTCGGTGCCGACCCTAACACAAGACTAAGGTTAAGCTATTTAAAGGCCTACTGAAATGAGATTTTCTTATTTAAACGGGGATAGCAGGTCCATTCTATGTGTCATACTTGATCATTTTGTGATATTGCCATATTTTTTGCTGAAAGGATTTAGTAGAGAACATCGACGATAAAGTTCGCAACTTTTGGTCGCTAATAAAAAAGCCTTGCCTTTACCGGAAGTAGCAGACAATGTGCGCGTGACGTCACGGGTAGTAGGGCTCCTCAAATCCTCACATTGTTTGTAATCATAGCTTCCAGCAGCAAGAGCCATTCGGACCGAGAAAGCGACGATTTCCCCATTAATTTGAGCGAGGATGAATGATTCGTGGATGAGGAAAGTTAGAATGAAGCACTAAAAAAAAAGCGGCGGCTCCGGGCGGCGGCTCCGGGCGGCGGCAGTGGGAGCGTTTCAGATGTAATTAGACTCATTTACTAGGATAATTCGGGAAAATCCCTTATCTGCCTATTGTGTTAATAGTTTTTTAGTGAAATTATAAAGTCATACTGCAAAGTCGAATGGCTGCGGTGAACGCCAGTGTCCCTGAGAGAAGCCGAGGAGCCTGTTAAGATCCGTACTCCGATCTTCCCATATTATGGTTTATTGTTCCATTTTTGTATCACCCTGTTTGACGTCTTTATTTCCTGTTTAGTCCGTCACCATGGTAGCTCATTAGTTCACCTGCCCCTTGTCATCTACGCACACCTGTTTTCTTCTCATCACCTCCCTTATCTAAACTCGCCCCTTTTCGTTATTCATTCTCGGATCCTAATTTGCCTACGTGCAACCGTGACGACTCTCTTCGTTCTACTGTATGTATTTTCTCGCTGGCTCTCACGCTATGCCACTTGTTTATTCCAGTTTTCATACTGATGATTTGTTTTCTCGTTTGTGCTCTCAAGCCAAGTTTTAGTTTCCTAGTGTTTTATCCTAGCTTTCACGCTAACGTCTTTTGTTTGCCTTCTCTTTACACCAGTGTTTTTGTTCCTAGCCTTTTTTATTATTTAATCAATCCATTTATAACATACCCTGTTGTGTTCATCGCTTCGACGCATCCTTGGAAGAACCAAAAATGCCATACAGGCCTCACAGAGCCAATATCACAGCTGCCTTTTTGACAGCTACAGGAGGAGGTCCCAAAATCCATTCTAGTCTCTGGTAAGAGCCGACAAAATATCACAATTTTCCCATCCAAAAACTTGCTGGTTGACTTAGAGAAACACGTTCGCTCGACCGCTTTGTGTTAAAGCTTCTCAACAAACAAAGAAACACCGGCTGTGTTTTGGTTGCTAAAGGCAGCTGCAATACACCAACAGCATTCTTCTTTGACGTCTCCATTATTAATTGAACGAATTGCAAAAGATTCAGCAACACAGATGTCGAAATTATTCTGTAATTATGCGATGAAAAGAGACAACTTTTAGCCGTAAGTGGTGCTGGGCTAATATGTCCGTCACAAACACCTGTCGTCATTCCGCGACGTTTTCAACAAGAAACTCCGCGGGAAATTTAAAATTGCAATTTAGTAAACTAAACCGGTCGTATCGGCATGAGTTGCAATGATAATATTTTATCATTGATATATAAACTATCAGACTGCGTGGTCGGTAGTAGTGGGTTTCAGTAGGCCTTTGAAGCCCTTTGATGTAAGTACTTAGTAGCTGTTGGGTTCTTGCCAAAGTCCGTTCTAGTGTGCGTCGCATATGTTTGATCACTGTTAATATTAACTCCCCCCCCCCCCCCCCCCCCAAGCAGAGAGACCAGACAGTGTACAGTACTAAGTGTTCAGCCAGGATTATTGGACCCATGGCAGCCAGTGAGTGTATTTGTCCTGGCTCTCCCAGTTCCAGGTGTATGAGTAGGACCAGTGTGTACATAGTGGCTTTACGGACTAGACTTTGCTCCCATGCTGGACGTGCAATGGGAGAGTCAACAACAAGAACTGGATGTCCTGGAGAGTCAAAGAAAACTGTCGAGAGAACTAAAAGTCCGGGCACGGAAGGGATAAAAGGACAAGACAAGGCCGAGGGTTGGAGAGATCTGTCACTGTGTGCAGTTCATGCTGATGCGGACAGGAAAACAAGGCTAACGCTCCCAATTATATAAAGCTTTACTCAGCACATTCAGGCTTCATTGGGATCCTCTGTGATGCTGATTTGGGAGTTTTGTGCATATCTGACAACTGGCACTTTTCAATATAGTACAAATGATGTACAATCCACATCTAAATCTGATCTGTAATCAGAGGTGGGTAGTAACGCGCTACATTTACTTGAGTAACTTTTGGGATAAATTGTACTTCTAGGAGTAGTTTTAAGCAACATACTTTTACTTTTACTTGAGTATATTTATAGAGAAGAAACGCAACTTTTGTTCCGTTCCATTTATCTATATTCAGCTCGCTACTCGCTACTTTTTTTATCGATCTATTAATGTTTGTTTTGGTTAATGACAGAGCTTCAAAGTAGGATCCACGCATGCCTGCGTTCCACCAATCACATGCAGTCACTGGTGACGTTGGACCAATCAAACAGAGCCAGGCGGTCACATGACCCGACTTAAACAAGTTGAACAACTTATTGGGGTGTTTCTATTTAGTGGTCAATTCTACGGATTATGTACTGTACTGTGCAATCTACTAATAAAAGTTTCAATCAATCAATCAAAATTGTAAAGGAAAAAAGACCCTTTTTATTTCAACCGTACTTCCCATCAAAAGCCTAAAGACTGATCGCACAGTTCCTGTCTTCACAATAAAAGTGCCGCTCCATCGCGCCTGCGCTAACAAAATAAGAGTCTTCGAAAGCCAGCGCAAACAAACTAGCAAGCTACGGAGTTTGCCGCCAATGTATTTCTTGTAAAGTGTATAAAAACTAATATGGAAGCTGGACAAATAAGATGCCAAAAACCAACGACTTTCATGTGGTATTAGACAGAATAGAGGAACTTTTTTTCTCCTCCATTTGAAAACGTGGACGTCATCAGCACTTTACTGTCTAAGTCCAATCAATGCAAGTCATGAGAATCAGGTAATACACCAATTTATATTCTTGTCTTCATGAAAGATAGGAATCTATATGTTAAACATGCATGTATATTCATTAAAACACCTTTAACACGTCAACAAAAACGGCAAAATAAATAAATATAAATTATATACTGTATATATAAATGTATGTATATATATATAAATATATATATATATGATATGTGTGTGTATAAATGATATGTGTGTGTATGTATATATGAGGTAGATCACCTCGACTTGGTCATTTATTAAGTAATTGATAAACGTTGAAAAACTTATTTGGGTGTTACCATTTAGTGGTCAATTGTACGGAATTTGTACTGTACTGTAAAATCTACTAATACAAGTTTCAATCAATCAATCAATCAAATCAATGAATGCCTACTGAGCCTATGGTGCTGTTAAGTTATTGTGGCTCAATGTGCCTTTTTTTACATTTTATTTTAATGTACTATTATTTAATATATATTATTGTTTTAGTTACTTAAGAGATATTCCTGGCTCTGAATTTGCTCATTGCTATTTTTATGTTTGTGTGCATTATTTGTTGCCGTAATCAGGTTACTCATCAGTTACTCAGTACTTGAGTAGTTTTTTCACAACATACTTTTTACTTTTACTCAAGTAAATATTTGGATGACTACTCCTTACTTTTACTTGAGTAATAAATCTGTAAAGTAACAGTACGCTTACTTGAGTACAATTTCTGGCTACTCTACCCACCTCTGTCTGTAATCCAATTGACAGTAAACTACACATTACAATGCTATTTCACAGCTATTATACCTTGAGCAGGGGTCACCAACCGTTTTGAAACCAAGAGCTACTTCTTGAGTACTGATTAATGCGAAGGGCTACCAGTTTGATACACACTTGCCAGAAATAGCCAATTTGCTCAATTTACCTTTGATAAATAAATCTATATACATAAAAAAATGGGTATTTCTGTCTGTCATTTATCCGTTGTGGTGAAGAAGGAGCTGAGCCGGAAGGCAAAGCTCTCAATTTACCGGTCGATCTACGTTCCCATCCTCACCTATGGTCATGAGCTTTGGGTCATGACCGAAAGGATAAGATCACGGGTACAAGCGGCCGAAATGAGTTTCCTCCGCCGGGTGGCGGGGCTCTCCCTTAGAGATAGGGTGAGATGCTCTGTCATCCGGGAGGAACTCAAAGTAAAGCCGCTGCTCCTTCACATCGAGAGGAGCCAGATGAGGTGGTTCCGGCATCTGGTCAGGATGCCACCCGAGCGCCTCCCTAGGGAGGTGTTTAGGGCACGTCCAACCGGTAGGAGGCCACGGGGAAGACCCAGGACACCTTGGGAAGACTATGTCTCCCGGCTGGCCTGGGAACGCCTCGGGATCCCCCGGGAAGAGCTAGACGAAGTGGCTGGGGAGAGGGAAGTCTGGGTTTCCCTGCTTAGGCTGTTGCCCCCGCGACCCGACCTCGGATAAGCGGAAGATGATGGATGGATGGATGGATGGATTTTTTTTTCCTTTTACGAAGGTTTTTTGTAGAGAATAAATGATGAGAAAAACACTTAATTGAACGGTTTAAAAGAGGAGAAAACAGGAAAAAAAAATGAAAATTACATTTTGAAACATAGTTTATTTTCAATTTCGACTCTTTAAAATTCAAAATTCAACCGAAAAAAAGAAGAGAAAAACTAGCTAATTAAATTATTTTTTAAAAAAATAAAAAAAGAATTTTATGGAACATGATTAGTATTTTTTTCCTGATTAAGATTAATTTTAGAATTTTAATGACATGTTTTAAATAGGTTAAAATCCAATCTGCACAAATTGGACCAAGCTATATTTCTAACAAAGACAAATCATTATTTCTTCTAGAGCAGGGGTGTCTAACTCAAATACAGAGTGGGCCAAAATTTAAAACAGAACAAAGCCGCGGGCCAAGGTTGAACAAATTAAGCTTTTAATAGGGACCCAAACAAGTTTTCCATTGAACATTGAACAAGCAAGACTTATATACAGTAACTTTATAGTGACATTACTGCCATCATATTGCAGTCTACACGTATCTCTTATGTGTGACTGCCATCTACAGGTTATAAGGCGCACTGTCGAGTTTTGAGAAAATGAAAGAATTTTAAGCGTGCCATATCGTTCGAAAAATATGGTGTGTATATTTGTGTGGAGCAGCAGACAGGGTCCACAAAGTACATCCCGTAGATGGCATGACTATCAACAATGTCCAAACAAAAAAAGATAGCAACAACTGAAATATTCTCGATTGCTAAAAACAAAAAAGCTCCGGATGATTGAGGGAACCCCTCATGAAACAGTTCTGTAGAGATGAAGTAGTCTTGTGATTTTTTCCACACCTACATATTGCGCTCTACCACGGTATCGAGCACTATTCTCTGGATAATCCAATCAAGATATATATATATATATATATATATATATATATATATATATATATATATATATATATATATATATATATATATATATATATATATATGTATGTATATATATATATATATATATATATATGTATATGTGTATATATATATATATATATATATATATATATGTATGTATATGTATATATATATATGTATATATATGTATGTATATGTATATATATGTATATGTGTATATGTGTATATGTATATATATATATATATGTATGTATATATATATATATATGTATGTATATATACATATATATATGTATGTATATATATATATATATATATATATATATATATATATATATATATATATATATATATATATATATATATATATATATTATTTTTATTTTTTATTTTCCCACAAAATCTGTCCTGTCAAATGTGTGGGTATAATTGTATTAAAGAAAGAAATGTATCAGAGATTTGTATCCGTTCTATGGAGGAATCAAGATGATTGCAGAACTGCCACCCAATGTTATCAAAAAAGTATGGATTTTGAATCGAGAATCGTTTTGAATCGAGACTTTATTCGGATTCTAATCGTTATCCCACAAGAATCTAATCGAACTATGTGGTGCCCAAAGATTCATGGCCAGAGTTGACCATACTCTCTGTTCACGGCTCCGGGTTCAAGAAATATCAATTTGCAGAACGTTCAGTCAGACCCAACGCCATTTAGTAAGGTTCAATCAATCAATCAATCAATCAATGTTTACTTATGTAGCCCTAAATCACCAATGTCTCAAAGGGCTGCACAAGCCACAACGACATCCTCGGCTCAGATCCCACACGTTCGATGAACAGGTTCGATATATACAAGTCTCATACCCAAAACTTACAGTATATTTACAAGGTAATCCAAGGTTATGTCAACACTGTACTGAGACCAGAGCTCCGACACTAAAGCCGGTCCCCAAGGGGGGAGCTTAAAATAACACCATGTGACACATCTGTTTGTCAATTACAAACAAATCACCGCCCTTCTTTCAACCACAGCCATGCAACCATAAAACCTCAAAACATCAGTGCACTATTTGACCTGTATTGTGAAGTACTAGAACCCACATATGCTCGTAATTTGAAACGTTACATTGTAATATAGCAGTGTTTTTGAACCAGTGTGCCGTGAGATACAGTTTGGTGTGCCGTGGGAGATTATGTAGTTTCACCTACTTGGGTTAAAAATATTTTTTGCGAACCAGTATTTATAATCCGCAAATAACGTCCCGTTGTTGAGGGTCGGTGCTGTCTAGAGCTCGGCAGAGTAACCATGTTATTCTCCTCCATATCAGCAGGTGGAAGCTGCTAGTCAATTGCTTCGTAGATGTCGGGAACACGCCGTGTGGGATGACGGGGGTTTGTTGCGATCACAATATGCAACGACAGCGGGAGGCAGGGTGCAGGTAAAAAGTTAGTTAAAGTACCAATGATTGTCGCACACACACGAGGTGTGGTGAAATATGTAGAACCAAACTAAAACTGAACTGGCGACAAAGTAAACAAAAACAGAATGCTGGACGACAGCAAAGACTTACAGCGTGGGGAGCAGCAGACAGGGTCCACAAAGTACATCCCGTAGATGGCATGACAATCAACAATGTTCAAACAAAAATAGATCGCAACAACTGAAATATTCCCGATTGCTAAAAACGAAGCAGGTGCGGGGAATTTTGTCCTCTGCATTTGACCCATCCCCTTGTTCACCCCCTGGGAGGTGAGGGGAGCAGTAAGCAGCAGCGGGGGCTGCGCCCAGGAATCATTTTGGTGAATTAACCCCCAAAAAAAGTCTGCGGGCTATAGAGCGTTTTCCGTTCGGGCTCCAGTACTCTGGAATGCCCTCCCGGTAACAGTTCGAGATGCCACCTCAGTAGAAGCATTTAAGTCTCACCTTAAAACTCATTTGTATACTGTAGCCTTTAAATAGACTCCCTTTTTAGACCAGTTGATCTGCTGTTTCTTTTCTTTTTCTTCTATGTCCCACTCTCCCCTGTGGAGGGGGTCCGGTCCGATCCGGTGGCCATGTACTGCTTGCCTGTGTATCGGCTGGGGACATCTCTGCGCTGCTGCTGATCCGCCTCGACATCTCTGCGCTGCTGATCCGCCTCCGCTTGGGATGGTTTCCTGCTGGCTCCGCTGTGAACGGGACTCTCGCTGCTGAGTTGGACCCGCTTTGGACTGGACTCTCGCGACTATGTTGGATCCATTGTGGATTGAACTTTCACAGTATCATGTTAGACCCGCTCGACATCCATTGCTTTCCTCCTCTCTAAGGTTCTCATAATCATTATTGTCACAGACGTCCCACTGGGTCATTATTGTCACCGATATCCCACTGGGTGTGAGTTTTCCTTGCCCTTATGTGGGCCTACCGAGGATGTCGTGGTGGTTTGTGCAGCCCTTTGAGACACTAGTGATTTAGGGCTATATAAGTAAACATTGATTGATTGATTGATCGAATTCCAACCCTTGATGCTGAGTGATAAGCAGGGAGATAATAGGTCCCATTTTTATAGTCTTTGATATGACTTGAACTCACGACCTACCGATTTCAGGGCGGACACTCCAACCAACTCTGGCTTCTTCGCAGTCTTACCCCTTTGCAAAGTTGCAAACACACCACAGATGCCACACT
>NC_084626.1:1896355-1898855 GCF_033978795.1 Nerophis ophidion | reverse complement strand
GTGTGGTCCTAAAGAGGCAGGCATTAATCGGATGTCTCAAGAAGGTAAAAAAAATACATCAATGAAAAGTACCGTCCATATGAGGACCGGTGAACAAGTTAGGACATAAATCATGGTCCCAATACAGAAAATCATTGCATCTAATACAGAATGTCTCATTTGAAATCTATTTTAAAAAATTGGGGTGATCCCCCCCCAAAAATGTAATGTCAACATATGAAATAACCAGTGTGTGTAGAAAATTGAAATTCACACCTTTGGCTAAAATTTATTAAAAAAAATAAATAAATATGTATATACAGACATACTGTAATAACTTGAAGTAAATAAGGAAGATTGAAAAAAAATTCCAAAGCAAAATAATAAAAATAAATTAACTAAAATCAGTCTTTTTCTAACAATGTGTCAACTTTTTTATCATATAGTTGGGAACAATTTCTCATATTATTTCTGTTTCTGTAATATTGCAATATTTTCTCTTAAAATTCTTACTTTTTATGTAAAATTGTTACTTTTTTATGCAAAGTGATGGCATTTGTCATATAAACCTATTACTTTTATCACAATATTGCCAATTTCTTTGTTGTCCTTGTAAAATAGTGAAATGTTTTAGTAAAATTATGACTTTTCTTGTTATTTTTCCAAGTAAAATTCCAATTATTATTAAAATATTGCCAAAATTGTAAAGTTTTCTTATAAAATTGTGACTATTGTCGAGTACAATTACGACTCTTTTCATAAAATAGGCCAACATTTTAAGTTTTTCTTGTAAAATTGAGACTGTTATTGAGTAAAATTCCAACTTTTTATCACATTATTGCCCAAATGTTCAGTTTATCTTGTAAAATTTTGACTTGGGTTGAGTAAAAATACGACTTTTACTATTAAAACGACAAAATTCTAAATTTTGCTTGTTAAATTGTGACTTTCTTTTGAAATTCCAACTCATTATTCACAACAAGCTTTTTATAATTGCATAGCATGTATATATTATTAATGTTGTAAATACACATTTTTACATAGAAATGTAGAAAGGATGTTCCTAAAGAGGTAGGCACTAATCGGAGGTCTCAAGAAGAAAACAAATACAAGAATGTGTATGTGTGTGTGTGTGTGTGTGTGT
The DNA here is from genome assembly GCF_033978795.1 of Nerophis ophidion. Taxonomy (NCBI): domain Eukaryota; kingdom Metazoa; phylum Chordata; class Actinopteri; order Syngnathiformes; family Syngnathidae; genus Nerophis; species Nerophis ophidion. Next base: position 1,897,732 of record NC_084626.1, on the reverse strand, counting down.
GTGTGTGTGTGTGTGTTTGCGTGTTGTTGACTGTCAACATATGAAATAACAAGTGTGTGTAAGAAATTGAAATTCGCCCCCTTTGGCCAAAATTAATTTAAAAAAAATAAATATATATGCATATAGAGACAAACTGTAATAACTTGAAGTAAGTAAGGAGGATTAAAAATCAATTCCAATGCAAAATAATAATAATGAATTAACTAAAATCAGTCTTTTTCTAACAATGTGTCAACTTTTTTATCATATAGTTGGGAACAATTTCTCTTATTTTTGTTTCTGTAATATTGCAATATTTTCTCGTAACAATGTTTTTTTTAGTGTAAAATTATTACTTTTCTATGCAAAGTGGTGGCATTTGTCGTATGAACATGTTACTTTTTTCACAATATTGCCAATTTCTTTGTTGTTCTTGTAAAATAGTTAGATTTTTTGAGTAAAATTATGACTTTTCTCAATTTTTTTTCCATTTAAAATTCCAATTAATATCATAATATTGCGAAAATTATAAAATGTTCTTATAAAATTGTGACTTTTGTCGAGTGAAATTATGACTTTTTTTAAAAAAATCCTAATTTTAAGCTTTTCTTGTAAAATTGTGACCTTATTGAGTAAAATTTCCACTTTTATCATAACATTGCACAAATGTTCAGTTTTTCTTGTAAAATTTTGACTTGCGTTCAGTAAAACGACGACTTTTACTAAAAAATGACCAAAAATTCGAAGTTTTACTTGTGAAATTGTGACCTTCTTCTTTTGAAATTCCAAATTATTTTTCACAACAAGCTTTTTTATATTTGCATAGTATGTATATATTATCAATGTAAATACATATCTTTACATGGAATACTAGAAAATGTGTTCCTAAAGAGGTAGGCATTAATCGGAGGTCTCAAGAAGAAAACAAATACAAGAGTGTGTATGTGTATGTGTGTGTGTGCGTGTTGTTGACTGTCAACATATGAAATAACAAGTGTGTAAGTAATTGGGGAAAAAAAAAATATATATATATGCATATAGAGACAAACTGTAATAACCTGAAGTAAGTAAGGAAGATTAAAAACAATTACAAAAAAAAAAATAATAAAAAATTAACCAAAATCAGTCTTTTTCAAACAATGTGTCAACTTTTTTATCATATAGTTGGGAACAATTTCTCATATTCTTTCTGTTTCTGTAATATTGCAATATTTTCTCGTAGCAATGTTTTTTTTAGTGTAAAATTATTACTTTTCTATGCAAAGTGGTGGCATTTGAGGTATGAACATATTACTTTTTTCACAATATTGCCAATTTCTTTGTTGTTCTTGTAAAACAGTTAGATTTTTTTTGTAAAATTATGACTTTTCTCAATTTTTTTCCATGTAAAATTCCAAT